>NC_054545.1:34270968-34398468 GCF_017654505.1 Polyodon spathula | reverse complement strand
TCTAGTGGATTCGGATATTATGTTCCCTTAAAAACAGTCCCAGCTTCAAGAGTTGTTATGTATAGATTAGATTCTCTGCAGTACATATTACAATATCTGTAATGTAATATCTTTCTAGACATGTTTTGACACCATTGCAGTATTATGTTGCTTTTGTGCTCGAAGCCTGAAAGTTGGCATTTTATATAGGTTTCTTTAAAATGCTTGCGTGAGCATGTCATTGTTTATTTTCCTGCAGAGCTTGATCTATATGATAGCATTGTAATAACATAATTTGTCAAAAGGGTACAGTTCTAATATGAAAATGTCTCTTGAGATATAAAGTGATTGAGATGTTTGTCAATTTAAAAACTCTGGAAGTAGATATATTGCATTGCACAGTATGTCATGACTGACATATGAAATTATTAATTTAAAGGTTTTCATTTATATGCAACAGCATAGGGATATAAAAAAAAATTGTTTAAGGTCAAAATTATGGTACATTGGCATTTTGGGATTACAGAGTACTGCTCTTCAGCTGCTGTAGTAACTAAGAAACAGCCACTGTTCAATATATTTTTGAAGAACCCTTGTATGGTGTGTTTTACAGTGACGGTGGAGTAATTCAGTCCCAAGATGACAGTATCGTAGGGACCAGGCAGTGCAGACACAGTGTTGCTATCATGCCCATTCCTGGAACTCTGTCATCCAGCAGCCCTGACCTCCTCCAGCCTGCTGTCAACATGGTGGACTTCTCCAACCCTGCAGGTGAGGGTTTCGAGCCTGTACTGCGTAACACCTGCATCTCAAAAACTACATTTCATAGTAAATGCTTAAACATTTACAGCTTTAACGAACAAAAAAATACAATACACTTTTTTTTTTTTTTTACAGTAAATTTCTGTTCTGTATTTATTTCCTATTTTAAATCAAATACATTATGAGAGAACAATACTAAGCAAATGGCTTCTGTACAATACTGTACAGGGTCTTTTTTAACACATTTTTCTCTGTGCAGATTTCAGAATCAATATACTTATTGGTTTTCCCATTAAATGAGCATCCTTTCTGAATGTGATACTGTATTATGAAGGGTTTTTTTTTTGTGTGTGTCCATAAAATTTTGCAAGTAAACGCCCCAGGGAAAAAGACTTTAAACAGACATAAGAAGAATATATTTTGGGTACTATTCATATTTTACATACAAAATCACTTTGTTTGGATCAGTTCATATTTAACATTTAGGATTTCCCCACTGATCAGGTTAAACCTCTTAATGAACAGTTAACAAAGTATGTGAAAAAAATTAGCCTTTTGTTAGCTGTTTAATTTATTAAGGACCTAAACAACCACAATATACCAGCCTTTTATTATGCACAACCTTTCTCACATTATTCCACTCACCTGCCAATTTCGCTATTAAAAATAAATGGATTATTCCATTCACATCAGAGAGGCAGCTTCTCATGGCTTGCACAGTGCATATTAAAATGCATTGACAGTTTTCCAGAAGATACATTTATTTCATTGTGGCAATGGGGATTTATAACAAAAAAAAAACACCCGAATTTAAAATACTGTTAATGTAGCCTTAAGTGAAGCTGACATACAAATTGAATTCAGTTCTTTTAGATGCTGGTCTCCCTTGTGTTCTAGTGTATTGCACTACTACCAGACAGATGTCGTGCACTGAGCCTTTTGCAAAACCTTTTTTAACAGCTGACCTTAACCATGTTTTACAATTTTCTATTTTGCTACCACAGCCGTAGGCTTTTACTGTAAGTATGAAGTTCTCAGTTGCATGCCGTAGTGTAGCGTTGGTGACATTTGATCCAAACAAGCCCACCTTCCACCTGTGTTCTTCCCATTTTGTTGTACTCACTTCATCAGTATTTTAAATTTTTACTTCATGTGTTTCGTGAACCACTGCATCATGTGACTCAAAACCCCACTTGAAAATCTGCCATAACTTGATATAGTATTAAAAACACAGTTTGCAAGTCAGGTGTGTCTTAGAAGTGTATCCCCACAACAAGAGCAGCAGACTGGATGAACATTGTGAGCATTATCAGCAGAGCTGCACTAATCCATTATTCTTATTAAGCTCTCCACAGAAATCGGGACGACAGTCCAGTGATGCTCACTGATGTTGACTGGGCTGATTTTACCATTGAAAGTGAAAGCAGTGAAGCAGCAGCCGCTCGTTTCACTTTGAATGGTAAATTAGCCGTCACGTGATTGTCAACACCTGATTTCTGTGGAGAGCAGAATTTGAATAATGGGTTTGGGCAGCACTAATTATGGGTGCAGTATTTCACCATTGGGTAATTTAGATGTTGGTTAACCCCCGAACCAAGTGTACCCTTTTATTCTAATGAACTGTCTTCAACAATTCCCGAATAGAGAAATACGATATTAAAAAATGCGCGTACTTAAAAAAATAAAAAATAAATAAATAAATAAATACTTGAGCAAAAAGACATGCTGATAAACCAAAGCCTTGGAAAAAAAAAATATATAAATTTTTTTCTCTCCACAAATGAAATTTAATTAAATTGACATAGTCCCATCATTAAATGGAGGCTAGTATTGAAATTGTAAAGTAGGGACAGACAGGGATTTTGTCATCATTAAAAGCCCATTGTATTTCCACACCAGGTGGGGCAATGATGACTCTGTGTACAGTGCAGCAGATAAATAACATGTCATTTTGACGGAACTGAACGTGCTAAATTTTGTATCAAGGTTCTTGAAGTAGCTGAAATTTACATTTTACCGTGATTGTTGGATGTACCTCTAGGGCAACACAGTCTTTAATTTGCAGAAGAATAACAATGTGTTTCATTCTAATTTATTTTACTTTCTTTTGAGTAAATGACCTGCCTTGAATTATTCATTTTTAATTATGTTATTGTAAACCCCATCCATTTTTTATAGCACTTAGGTTACAAGATATATATTACTGTGCATTTTACATATAACATTGTACATTTAACACAAAACACAATGTGTCCTGTGCTGTGTGTATCAATAGTGATCAGTCTGTGGCTTCAGGGTTATAGAAGACTACTGGTAATTGCATCAGCTGCTCTTGCAATAACATTAACTGCTCTTTGAAAAAGCACTCAACAAATGCTTTGTCGTTTTCATGGTCTGGAATAGCTTTTTTTTTGCAGGTTGTTTAACCTTTTTTGTGCAGGTTTCTTTTTTTCATCTTCTGCCATTAGCTGAGCCATTAACTATCATTGGTGACATCAGTGGGTAGCATTACATTAGAATAGTGGGAAGTAGATCAGGTTATTAATAATAATAATAATAATAATAATAATAATAATAATAATAATAATAATAATAATAATAATAATGTTCTGCATTTTATTTAATTTTATTTACTAATGTTTTAGTAGGATACCTACAGTTTTCTTCAACAGCAAAGTAAATACCTGTTTAAAATGCTGCAGGTCTCAGTGAAGTGTTTCATATGCAGATAGTCTCTGCTTACTTGGAAGAAATTAGATTTTCGATTTTGTTTGGTTGTTTTATAACTTCGTTCTATACCCTTATCGAGCTTCATTTATTTCGACAGACATTCCAGATCAAGTGATCCGCGTCTTCAAGGCAGACCAGCAGAGCTGCTACATCATAATAAGCAAAGATACCACAGCGAAGGACGTGGTGTCGCATGCAATCAATGAGTTCGGCCTGACCGCAGCGGCCGAGACTTACTCCCTCTGTGAGGTTTCTATCAGTCCAGAGGGAGTGATAAAACAAAGGAGGCTTCCTGACCAACTTTCCAAACTAGCAGACAGAATCCAGCTCAATGGAAGGTATGGAACAAGTGAACTCTACGGGAAGAAACCACTAACTTCAGTTTCTTCTCATTTTATAATTGTCCCATGCCACAGTTTAAAAAGAAAACTCTTTGTTTTCTGAAACCTCTTCCAAATCATTTCATCCCAGTAGTTAAGGATTAACGAGGTACAGTCATGCAATTTAGGGGAGCGTCTTAAACCAGTTGCTTACATATAAAGTGTTATATATTGATCTGGTCATGTAAGACTTGTGATTGTTATTCAATAGTGACATTGTTAATGTATTATTGGCATGTCACAAGGACAGTCACACATCTATCTTCCCTCTTCCCTCTTCAATTTATCTGTGCCTTTTGGCTCGATTTGCCATTCAGAATTCAATGGCTCTGAATGCAGTATAAAGGCCAAATGTATAAAATTGGTGTGGCAATGTAAAAATCGGGGTAACCAAAGAATATCAGTATGTGTTATTTATGCTGGACACAGCATTTTTATTATTTATTTATTTATTTATTTATTTGATGCTTCAGCCCATCAAGGCCACTTTTAATATTTAGTTATTGGTGCCTGTGGAACTTGTTTTGAAGTAATGTATGTAGTGCTTACACAGCGAAACACTGCGTGCTGTAGGATACAAGCGTTTATAAAATGGAAGGAAACGATAGGGAGCACTCTGACTCTGATTTACTTGACAACCAATTGACTTTGGTAGGGGTATGATAGGGTGGGGTTGCCTTTGTATAAGCTCAGAGACACACACCGGGATGGTAAAATATGGTCCAGTATCCTCAGTTTAACAGCACTTGGCTTTGCCATAGATATTCCAATATTGGGCCATATTTGAACACCCAGTCGTGTGTTATTTCGTTTGTACCAAACGCACTTGTGAGATTCCATGCTGCTTTGCCTTTGAGAGGTTAAATTACAGTTTTTATTCAGCCCCTATACTACTGTGTATCGGTACCTGTGTCTTTAAAACATGTTTACCAGGAACAAAAGGGAATAGTTTACATTAAAGATCAAGATGCATACATTCATATAGATGAATACTTGTATAGTTATCTAACTAGAAACGTGTGCTTTCACACTTAAAATTCTAAAACGTCGATTGTTGCCTCCGTCTGTCAGATACTATCTCAAGAACAACATGGAGACAGAGACTTTGTGCTCAGATGAGGATGCCCAGGAGCTGCTGAGAGAGAGCCAGATCTCGCTGCTCCAGCTCAGCACTGTTGAGGTGGCCACACAGCTCTCCATGAGGGATTTCGAGCTGTTCCGCAACATCGAGCCCACGGAGTATGTGGACGACCTCTTCAAGCTGAACTCCAAGACCGGCAACGCTCACCTCAAACAGTTCGAGGAGGTGGTGAACCAAGAGACGTTCTGGGTGGCCACGGAAATCCTGAAGGAGCCCAACCAGTTCAAGAGGATGAAGATCATCAAGCACTTCATCAAAATCGCTCTGCACAGCAGAGAGTGCAAGAATTTCAACTCCATGTTTGCAATCATCAGGTAGGAGTTACAAGAAGGGTTTTTTTTAATTTATTTTTATTGTGGTTTTACAGTAAAAACAAAAATAACTATATTAAAAAATGTTGTCTAGTAATAACAAAGACACACAGTGACTACATTTAAACATATACTCCCTCAGTGCCCCCCTGTGTATTTGTGGCTACATCGTCTTTACAGAGCTTTAAAATGCTTGCAGACTTGTTCTACTCTCAAGTACCTTATATGATACCCCCATGTATAAACACTTAATTAGCAGTGCTTGCATTAACACCATCATAGTAGTTCTTTCAGTGCAGTCATGTCATTTGCAATTATGATCATCTACTATTGGCATCTGTAAGGTAACCAAATACAAGATGTTTGTATAGAATACCGATACCAGGGATGGAAATAAGACCTATTTGCGTAGCAGTTTCACCCATTCCAGGTTTTACTGCAAGCTTGATTAGACACAGTGGATACGGTAACAAGCTCAGGTGTGTCTTATTAAACTCTTAGTAAAACCAGGCATGGATAGAATTGATATGAAGTGGGAGTCGTATTTGTATCCCTGGATACTGTAGGTCTGTTGCAATAAAAAGCAATGGTTCTTTTATGGAAAAGTGGCTATGTAAAGCTCAGTATAGTTTTTTGCTGGACGAGAGGCCATACAATAGTATGTTTCTCTTGTTGTACATGTATTATTTATGAGTTAGGCTATATGTCAGCAATTTGCAGTCTAAATAATTTGTTATCCGAATTTGATTTTGTTATTTTCAGAGTTAAGCGTCGAGGGGGGTTTAGTTGACATGCCGCTTGTTTCTCTTGCAGTTGGAGTTGAGTACAGTATACAGTGCTGTACATTGCTGTTGATGGAGTACTTTATTTATTTTCAGCGGTCTGTATCTTGTTCCAGTCGCTCGCCTGAGGGGTACATGGGAGAAACTGCCAAGCAAATATGAGAAACTTTTCAGGGATCTTCAAGATATTTTTGACCCTTCCAGAAACATGGCCAAGTATCGCAACGTGTTGAGCAGCCAGAGTGTGCAGCCGCCCATCATTCCTCTTTTCCCAGTTGTTAAGAAGGACCTCACCTTTCTTCATGAAGGTAGCGTGTTGGCATTACATGTATACTTATTATGATTACGGTAAAAGTCACATGTAAGATATCATTTCAGGAACATTTTATACTGTGTATGAATGTGCATTAGAACATATGACAAAGTGCTAAAGTTACAAAAATAAATAAATAAAATTATTTCTGTATGTAGGGATATCGTTTTGCACAGTTAGTGCAATTACTAGCTAGAGCTGACGTCTCATACAGAACAGTGCATCAACTTTAATTTTAGATTTCATGCTTCTAAACGTATGTAAAGTAATTGTATGAATGAGATCCTTATTTTCATTTCCTTTGTTTCTGCATTTTCTTTCCGATGTGTTTTTTTTTTTTTCTTAGTTTCACATCCTTTTCAGATTTAAGAGTTAGCGGGAGGTAATTCAGAAACTGCCTTTAGAACAACCTTATTAGGAGTTTGGCGAATTCAGTGCTGAGTTTTCCTTGATGTCAGTAGTTTCCAGCACTTAGTGGAAAATTGATTTGCAGGGGACTTGTACTAGATAAGTGACTTAACAGTCCTCTGAAACGAAGATTCTATCGAAAAAAGTCGTTGTTTAACAAGAATTATTCAAAATCAGCATAGAAAACATTACATCAGACAGTTCTGAATACATTGTTAAAGATTTTTTTGCAGTCGATGCTCACTTGTCTCACATTCTGCATTCCCTGTTGACTTCTATGTGTTTACATAACATGGTAATGAATAACACCAAGCAAAAAAAAAAAAGAATTAGAAGCTCATTAGGAAGACACTTGTTACAACACACTATTGACAATGTGTTCCCAATATATCTGGTGGGCACATCAGGGTGTATCAATTAATGTGAGTGGAATAATTGTCTAAAAACAGGCATGTCATGTTTTAACCTGAAGTATTTTGCACAATTGCAAGTGTTTTTCCCCATTTTACTAAAAGAAAGGCTATGAATAAACAGCTTGGGTGCTAGCAGTAGTTAAATGTACTTGTATTCAATTGTGTGATGCTAGCTTGGCGCCATTATCAAACGTTTGAAACGGTGAAAGAATTTTGACAATCGGACCCTAACTAAGGAAATCCTTCTCTGCCTGCTGTTTCTCATTCCTTAAAAAAAAAAAAAAATCATTTAACAATATCCTTTTATTTAATTAGGTAACGATTCAAGTGTGGAAGGTTTGGTGAACTTTGAAAAACTGCGAATGATTGCCATGGAGATAAGACATGTCACCCGAATGACCTCCGTGAACATGGATCCAGCCTTGATGTTCAGACAGAGGTGTGTTAATCTCAGAGGGGAGTGAGAGGGCGCTGCTGTTTCTACAGAGGCATCCAACTTCCTGAAAAAATATTTATAGCAAAGTCCCTGAGACCTATGAAGTGTATTGCAAATGTGAATGCTATGATAATGATACACATTACGTGTGTTTGTTTTAATATAAAACGCACGTTCTACAGAGTATAGTGCTATTGCTGTGTTACCTGTTTGACAATGCGGGTAATAATCCTTCCTCTATCAGCGCACTAGAGCGGGCATTTTGAAAAGAGCTTTGAAACAGACTTTAAAGGTTTAGGTGTAAAAAGTTGAGGATGTTAACAAATGAAAATAAAAAATGACAGGTCAGTTATTTAAACAGTTGGAGCAGCACGTGGGAGGTGTATCGCTGTAGTTTTCAGAACACTGCTGCTTTCTCTTTAATGTGAATACATTTTCAGTGTGTCACCTACTTTGCTGTTTGCGTATATAAAACACACACACGGCTGTAGTGACAACAACAAATTAGATTAAAATGGGTTTCAGATTGCTGAATTTCTTTGCTTTTACATCCTTTCTAAACTGTTTCAGCCTCTGCTTTATTATTCTAAGTTTTATATTAAAAAAAAAAAAAAAAAAAAAAACTGAGTGTTTGACTGGTTAACTCTTTGTGTGCCACTTCCACCATATCTTCAAATATTCTGTGCAAATTGATTTGCATTAATGAATGCTTTGCTGTTGTGAAAAAAAAACCGAAGGAACAATGCTTTCAAATTAAGAGTATCCTTGCAGCATTGCTTCTGAGCTTTTTTTCTTCCACGTCGCCTTCCTGTTTGTTTTCTGACTCTTCTGTCCTGGTTCTCCCTTGTTGTGTTTTTTTAAAACTATGCTTCAATGTTCATGGCTCTTGCTTACAGGAAGAAGAGATGGAAAAGTTTAGGGTGAGTAGTGCTGTGGAACAAAGTCAGCAGTTCGAGCACTTTGCATCCTGCTTGCCTTCACATATAAAAAGCATGCATCCTACAGTATTAACTTAGGTATGCAGGATTGGTACCCAAACATCATTTCATCAGCCACAGTGCATTCAAGCTTGAGGAGGAGAACAACAGCAGAACCTAACGATACCTTTATCTTTGGATGGCATCTTGATCATAATGCACTGCCATGTTTTATTTATTTATCCAGTTCAAATATTTTTCTAACCTCTGTTTTCATGTACCAGTTTCATTGTTCATTTGTATAACCTTTGGCATGGTACAACTCCAGCATGGTTTTGTTTTGTCTTGGTATGTTTGTTATAGTGTATATACTATAGGGTTCCACAAAGAGTTGCATGAGTTTCAGTTATGGATAAAGCTCAATTGTACACATTTTCTACATGAAAAATAGGATATTGACTTTTAATTAGTTAGTGACAGAACAGATTTTTTTTATTATATATATATATATATATATATATATATATATATATATATATATATATATATATATATATAATAGGGACGTGTGCTGTAAATTGATCAGGTGGGAGCCAAAATTTACAGAACTCCTACAATAGGTTTACTTGATAGCAGTAAAAAAGCATGCATCGCCATTACCGTGATAACCTACTTTTTGCATGTGCTGTTTTAATATTTTATTCAGCAGTCATGTCAAAACAATGATTTGACATGAAAAGTCAAAACATTTATTTTTCTTTTTAGATCTTTAAGTCAGGGCAGCACAAACTCTAACATGCTTGATGTACAAGGAGGGGCCCACAAAAAGCGTGTGCGTCGCAGCTCCCTGCTCAATGCCAAGAAGCTGTATGAGGATGCACAGATGGCACGGAAAGTGAAGCAGTACCTTTCCAATCTGAACGTGGAAACCGACGAGGAGAAATTCCAGATCATGTCTCTCCAGTGTGAGCCTGCCTACAGCACCTGTAAGTTAAATAGAGCGAGCGTCGATAACGTGTTGTATCTAACTCTCTTTACTGCTGTCAGACAGCACTGACAGCAAGGAAATAAGCGTCTGCCGCTAGAACTGACGTGAAAGCCATCTGAAATTGCCCCTTTCAATCACTGGTTGAACTAGGCCCCTGTCGGACCGAGTTGATTATTTTCTGAGTTGCAGAAACCAATCTGTCAAAATAAGTGGCCTAATGAGCGCCCCAAAGACAAATATTGCATGCAGATTACATGCAGATGTGTGCAAAACCATTGGCTTTCGTTCTACACAGGCATCTTGTTCCTGGATCCAGATGGATCTTTGCTGTAGCATATCGGACATGAAGCAATGCACTACAATTTTCAATGTACATTCAGAATGGTAGACCTAATTAGTTGAAGCCTACTTTGCATTTTGCAATTATTTTTATTAAATGTCCCGCATC
This sequence comes from Polyodon spathula, assembly GCF_017654505.1. NCBI lineage: Eukaryota > Metazoa > Chordata > Actinopteri > Acipenseriformes > Polyodontidae > Polyodon > Polyodon spathula. The sequence continues at coordinate 34,388,460 of NC_054545.1, read as the reverse complement.
TTGTGTCTCGGTATTGTGCATTTACTGTGTTTCATTGTTTTAACATTCATATTGCCTTGTGATGTGTTGCCATTGAAACAGCAGTCGATTTTTGGCAGAATGGTGGTGTGCAAGATCAGTAAAAAAAAAAAAAAAAAAAAAAAAAATACATTGGTTTACACTGCCATCTGCTGGATTGATGTGGGGTTGTACAAAAAAAATCTTTATTTAAGAATTAGGTTCACTGTAGTACATACATATAATTTGTGACATTGCAATAATAATAATAATAATAATAATAATAATAATAATAATAATAATAATAATAATAATAATAACAACAGTTAAATAAACTCTGCCACCACAATGCCTGCAGTTAATTTCTCTGTCAAAAACAATGGATAAATCACAAGCCAAATCTTACCTTGCTTTTGGCCAATAATACTGAGAAAGTTAATCATACTTCCCTGCAGCAACCTAATGAAAATGAAATTAGAGTTGATCGTCATCATTATCATCACCATCTTCCCATTTCACCAAAATGCTACTTAATGAAATTTAAGTGCTGTTGTTTTTTTGATTATTGTCTTTGGTGGGAACATAATAATCTTGCAACGATACATGCAAGATTAATTATTTCCTATTTCAATATAACAGTGTCCAAGAATCTAAGTGAAAGAAGATCAGGAAAATCAGACATCTCTCCAGTGTCCATGAGGTCCTCAAACCCGTCGGGAAAATCCCACCAGCAGCACAGAATCAGCCAAGTTCTGCAGGTGCCTTCTGTCAACCTGCACCCGCTCCGGAGAAAGGGGACCTTGAAGGACATCGCCTTATCCAGTACGTTCAGCTCCTCTTTTAAGTAGTGCAGCGCGTATGTTCAAAAAAGAAAAGAAAATGACAGTATGCAATATAGTAAAACAATATTAGCATCTAACTAAAGAATGATGACATCAGACTCTCCATACAACAGTTCAGCTAAATGCATTTTGTTTCAAATCTTTAGTGTGCAGCTGGATTCACCCTTTTTATCTTTCATTGTAGGTGCTGGTTCTCCCCAGTGTGTAAAGAAAACTGACGGCACATCTGACGATGTCTCCTGTAAAAGAGCCGCCGACGATGCCATATCTACAGCCTCCTCCCTGCATTCCAGCCCCCCTGTATCTCCCCAGGGATCACCACACAAAGGTATGCCCTGGTAGATCAGCAGAGTTTTGTTCTGAGGTTTCACACATTGAGATGAGCACTAATCTTCCACTGCCCCCCTATAAATCAATGGAAAAATATATTTATTATGTGTCCAAAACTACTTTTTTCAACATAAGGTTTATTAGTAATGGTTTCAATTTAATATATTAGCGCTGATGTATTTTGTAACACACTTTAAAATAAGGTGCCTCACCCCCATGGAATTCTACACTTGACTCTTTTCAGTTGGGAGTATCCCGAGATCTCGGAACTCCAGCCAGATGAATCTCTCAGGCTCCTCTTCATCCCTGACTAGTGAGACCAGCACCAAGAACAGTGGGCCGCGCAGCTACGGGATAGGTGGGGCTTTATTACAAAAGAGAATCCAGCAGATGACAGGCGTGAGGACAGAGGCAGCAGGGCAGGACACTAAGATCAGGAAGAGAGTGAGGTCCCCTTTCAGGATGCTCAGAGACTGGAGCTTTTCCAGGGAGAGAGTAGAGCCAACTAGAACAGAGACAGGAGATTGTACAAGTGACACAGGAGAGGACAGGGGGAGCCTGGCAGCGATGCATTCGCAGGAGTTCAGCAGTATTGCTCATAGGAGTAGCGAAGGCAGAGTTGAGCAGCAGAATAGACCTTTAGCATGGCTTTATCCCAAGATGAGACACAGGAGGAGGAAGACTGTATGAACTGGATTGAGTAGGCCAAAGACCAACATATTGTTCCTTATAGATACACGTATGTTTTTACTATGCTGTGTTTTATGTACATAGACTTTGAAAGGCCTTTCAGTTAGGGAAGGAAGGAGGGAGGGAGGGAGAGTGAGGGAGAGAGAGAAAGAAAGAAAGAGAGAGAGATCCTATGGAGCTCAAAACTTTAAGGGCTTCAAAGTCCAGATCAGTTGCTTCTGAATTTACACGATATAACAAAGTACATGTGTTAAAGACCCTTCACTGTAGAGAAAGCTTGGTCATGTTATTAAGTGGAAAATGTTTGAGTCCAGACCACAGGTTTGTCAGTTAAATACAGTGCACTATACCAGAATGTTTAATGAGAATTGATACTTTTATTATTCAGCATTGTCATCAGAACAATTTCAGCCCTTTTGACGTGATTCTTGTAAGAACATTGATTTGTACTGTTTCCGTCCTGTTTTATTGTCAGGCCAGATTAGACCTAGTTTCTTTTGTGAAGAAGGTTACCTTGCAGAGACGCACACCAACACACAGATGTCTAAGCACCTGTTTCACCTTCAGAATCTCCTGCCTTCACTAAAATAGCTTGTGATGTGGATGGTGTAATTGGAGCATGCATTTTTTCTGTTGGTGTTGTAATTTAAAGTAACATGACTCATCTGCATTACATCATCTCTGCAATTATTTGATTGGTACTATGAATGTTTTAAAGTTGGTCTCCTAAGTTCCTAGATTTTCCTGTTAGTAAAGTAGACCCCATATGATAATGGCTAGAGTTTTTTGCCTTTTAAATGCATTAGAGTCTACAGCTGTAATAGCTTATCAGATGATGTTACGTTACAAATTGTGCTTCATTAGAAGTTGTTTTACATGTTTTGCTTATGTTCTTTATATACATTAAAAGATGTAGTGTTACAAATGTATTTAGCTACTGTACATAACAGGGAAGCTAATCAGAAATCTTAAGCTTTTTTTTGGTAAATAAAAGTTCTAGTTTATGTACACTATATGGTGCTTTCTTACTGCTGCATTAGTGTAGTTCAGGTTTGTGTACAGAGACTCATTCTCAAAGGTGGAATAGATTAAAACCATTTCTAGACTGTTATATTAACTAAACAGTTGCATGAATATAAACTCCAGTAACACTTCTGTCATTGCATAATGAGACAAGCTTTGTGAGTAGGACCCCATTTTAACAAGTAATACTGTTGAAGCTGACACCCAGGGATCCTTCAAGAAGCTGCTTGATGAGATTCTGGGATCAATAAGCTACTAACAACCAAATGAGCAAGATGAGCCGAAACACCTCCTCTCTTTTGTAGACTTTCTCATGTTCTTACATAGTGTGTCTTTTTCAAATATAACCTGGATCTCTTCAGTTTTAGTCAGTACCTACAGTTCATTTTACACGTATGTATTGCAGTGATAAAGGTAGATTTGCAACTCTTAAAACAAAACAGAATAAACATGTTCAGATCACAAGGTCTTTCTGATTTAGAGTGCTTGTGCTGTTCTTTTATTTAGGTTACGCTCTGATGCCAACCACAAAGTCTGATAACTTCTCTGACTCGAGCCACAGCGAGATCTCCTCCCGCTCCAGCATTGTCAGCAACTGCTCTGCTGATTCCACTTGTGCCACATCAGAAGACCGCAGCTTAACACAGCATCTCAGCTTTCCAGAACCCACTGCAGCTGCAGACAGGAAAGACAACATGCCAGCCGCAGCACCCCAATGCAGCCACCACACTACCGGGTGAGACTTTGCACAACACAAATTCAGTCAAAAAGGGACTTGGCACCTTACATTTTTGAAAATATAACAACCAAATTGTGTCAGTCGAGATTATTAACAGCTTTGCAATATGTCCCCGTGGCACATGATATGTTTATGCTGGCTCAGTTGATAGAATGCAGTGTGACTACTGCACGGCTAGTCTTCCTCCTTGTGGCATTCTTTGATGTAATTGCAGTCTCCAAATTGAATTTTTACTTTTGCACTCACTCCACTTGGTGGTCCAATGTTGGAAGTGCATGAATTATCTGGAAAGGAAAAATCTGGATGCACCTAATGGTGTATTTAATTTCTATTTATGGAAATGTCCCAAACTAAGAGTAGAAAGAAAAATAATGCTAAGATTGCAGCAGAAATATTAAGTAAAATGACTGTGATATGGAATATTGCTGCAAAGGGTATAGAAGAATTACAGGTTCATGTGCATGGGATAGTATAGATTTTTTAATGCAAGTGTTACAAAGTTGAAATATTTTTGTTACATTTTGTATTATATTGACCATTATGATTACTGCAGCACATAAAGTAAAAGGAAATCAATTTTCTGTCTGGTTTGATGGCTTTATACAGTACCAGGCAGCCTATCCTCTTAATCTTTCACACCCTTTTTTAATTTTGTATTTATTTATTTTTAATTGACATGAATACTAGCCTCTAGCCGGTAAATCACTTTGCACCAAAAGCATGCATTTCTAATAATAAACCAAGACAATGTTAGACAGCACTGCACAGCCTATATGGTATTGCAACTAAACACAGATTTATTTAATAGTGCTTTTATAGTGTCCATTATAAGTGTTCTTGAATAGAATTATAATTCAGTATTTAATTGCCTTATTCTTCTTTCTCTGCTGTGCTTGTTATATATATACACTGCTTTTAAACAAAGTACAGCAAATAAAAAGTGGTTCAATGGAGCATTAATGTATACATGTTATATCAACTACGATCAAGAAAAGATGAATAATTTGGTTTATGTTACTGACCTCATCTGGACTTTGTTCAGTTATTCAGTGCCAAGGCCTGCTGTAACCAGGGGCTCAACCTTCACACCCTCTACAAGCCACAACGAGTTTGCACACGGCCACGTCTCCACAGACACAGCAGACAGTGGGAGGGGCAGCTGGACGTCGTGCTCAAGCAACTCCCACGACAACTTCCAGAGCATCCAGAACCAGAGAGGCTGGGACCTGGGCTCTTTCCACCACACCCAGCTCGATGGGCCTATTGTCGAGGTGGAACCTACAGGGTCCTGGGCAGAGGAGGACCATCAGAGAAGTAACAGGCATTCCAAAGACAGCTTAGAGCTGAGCCAGTCGAGGCAAAGCTGGGCCTCCTCCAGCTCCCTCTCTGACACGTATGAGGGGAACTACGGAACCATTAAGAGGAGGGTTCTGGATAGTTCTGGAGAAGCCCAGGGCGAAGCTTCAGATTGTGAACCAAGCACAAATGCAGTTTATAAAACTGTCACTTCAAGCACAGAAAAGGGACTTATAGGTAAGGTTAAAAACGGTCTTTGTGCTTTTACGTACAGTATGATTATTTTATTTTTTTTTGTATTAATTAGAAACTGATTTAAAATGACATCAGCAGATTTGGGGTGTTCCAAATGACACATTAATAACACTATCTTTTCTTCCTCGCACATGGCTTAAATTAACCAAGTAACTGCATTTCTCTTGTTAATGGGGAACACTTGCGGGAAATTTATTTTACAGACTTAACATTGAAATTAACTTCCAGATGTTTGGTGGAGGGGAGGGTGCTAGCTAAAAAAAAAAATCTGCTGCTGCCATCCTACACTCTACATCAGGGGTTCCCAAAGTGCGGCCCCCCCAAAGCCCACCCTCTTTTGTTAGGGAAAGTACTACTGTAGTAACAGTACCCGGCTACTGTTTGAAACTGTTACATTTCCATTTTGTTTCTGAATAAGACTACAGTTAGGCTACAGTACAGTAGCTAGTAGGATGTTAGGTAGCAATCGTATGTAATTGCACATCTCAAGCTGATTGTGTGGTCCCCAGAGATTTGAATTAAGCAGAGTTCACTGTACATATATTCAGCTCTCAGTGGAGTGGTTAGTTGTACAAGTCAAGATGCATTCTGCCTCACTACTGAAGAATAACCCACAAAAGAGTTTAATTGGTATAGTTTGAAGAGTACCTGTTTCGGTATTATCTTCTTTAATTGTTGTGACCAGGACAATGTAAGATGTGACAGCATGATATTGTGGCACCAAGACACAGCATAAAGCACAAATACATTTCAAAGCTGCTGGTGTTGCAGTGGCAGTAATATGCATTCCTAATTTAAATAAAAAAATTGTATAGGAAATAAAAAAGGCATGATTTGGGACATATTTCGGTTTCATGTGTGGTACATTTTCTTGTGCGGCCCCCCCCCCATCCCATGCAACCTCTGTAAAATGGCCCTCCATCACCAAAACTTTGGGAACCCCTGCTCTACATGCATCGCTTGTTTGTATACCCTGTTGTTAACATCTCGTTGTTTTTTAGTTGTCATTTCCTTTTTCTCATTAACATTCCTGCTGCTTGTGTCTTGTGCCAGTGTACTGTGTCACTTCCGCTCAGAAGGACGATAGATATAGGGCACCACCACCCACTCCTCCAGGATACCTGGGAATCCCATTAGTGGCTGTAAAGGAAGGAGCATCCCGCCACCCGCGCTTAAAACCTCCAGACTATAGTGTGGCATTGCAGAGGTCAAAGTTGGTCCCGCCCCACTGTGCCATTGCTAGGCAACCAGAAGCCAAGACGGTAGTTCAGTCCCCGACACAGAAGCGGCAAGATTCTGACCCTAGACTAGCCCATGTTAATCAACAGAGAGAACGAGCTAGTGAGGAGGATGGTACGTGTTGTGAAACTGAAAACATTTTTCAATAAATTACTGTATACATAGCCTTCCTATTTTAAGAACAGCGTAATGTTTCATGTTTACATGGTAGTCATTTATTTTTGTTCATCACGGTTAGGTATGATGGTAAATATTTGCTAGTTATATCTTTCCCCTCTTAAGCTGCTTATAGTTAAATGGTCCAAATGTTCCTTTGGTCTAAAGGTTTAGTATATCAGGCTCGGAGTGTTTTTGATTCTGTTTTTGGCCAACAGAGAATTAGATATCTTAAATTTTTAGTATTGTTCAGTAAAATGGGTAAAACATGACAGGAGTTGATAAATTCAATTTTTTTTTTCAGGGATGCAAACCTAACAAAGAAAAAAAAAATAAAAGTTTATCAAATTGACCCATTTCACATTTTGTGATGTTGTTTCCATGTTTGCAAAAATATAACATGTGTTTTAATGTGTTTACTGTTTTATGTTAGTAGGGTTGGATATTGTTGTATGTTTTATTTTTCTTCTTGTATAGGTACTTATGTACAATATAATTATATATTTGTTTTTTTTTACAGAAGAGCAAGTGTCAGCTGTGTAACTATATAATGACCAGGACCAGACTGTGAGAGAGTTTACAACATTTTATGGAGTCCGTAGCACAGGAGGAAAAGAAGAATATTGGTTTAGAAGCTGACTAAGACGCTTGCTGCTTTCTTCTGCTGTAGAAAACATTAAACATCAGTGGCATCAGTGCTGTGTGCCGCCCAGCAGTGACCTGGCCTGCAGTATGTGTTGCCGCATATGTATTAATTCAGACTAAACAAACATGCATCAACTTATTTTTTATTTTTTGTTGGATTTATATTTTTTGTCCGATTTGTCGTACCTCAGACAGTATTGTAAATGGGACTGGATCAAATCTTCAGGGACCACAAAATCTAACAGCCTCTTAATCATGTAAAACCATTCAGGAATCAATAGTGTGGAGTTTAGTTGTGATAGTGGACTGGGGTGGGGTGGGGGTGGGGGGTATTAAAAGGGTTTAAGCGTGCAAGACTTTGATGAGACTGATAGAAATGCTTCAAGCCTTGTTTTAAGATAATGGACTGTACTACAAAGGGAAGCAGACCTGTGCATTTACCAGCATGCTCGTGCTTTGCAAGTACAGCCCTGGCCAGTATCATTTGAAGTCTAAAGAGTCGATACAGAGGAATTTGATAGGGGCGCTGTTATGCTACAGTAAAAATATATATAAAAAGACAATACAAGAGTTATTTCAGAAGAGTTTGACGTTATCTGAACTTCTGTTAGGTCAGGGCAAGATCTGTTTTGATGCCTTAGCATTTCAGCCCTTTATAAGCATTGTGTAATTGAATGTGGTTAGCAGTACTGCATATAAAACTGTTGCTAAAAGGCATCCGCAGGAGGAGTGTCACAGTACAGTGTTGCCATCTTTTCACTGCTGTTTACAAGCAAGCACAAATCAAGTATATAAGTGAAAGCTGAAGTACAGCATCACTTAATGAATTGTGGATTTGCATTCTTTACCATTGCAAAATGAACAACAGCAGATTAATCACAGTTAAGTGACATCAGTCAGAATATTAACATTCTAGCTGTACACGCTAGTAAAACATACACCTGAAGCATTACAAAGTGTACAGTTTGCAGAATACTAACTATTAGACAAACTGGGTGCTGTGTTCTTTTTGGTGTGATCCTAGAACAATATTAATCATTTTGACAAACTGTTTGATTACACTGCTCTTGTATCAGCCCCTAACAACGTTGCCTGCTTTCTTCTGCCAAAAAGCAACAATAAACATTGGATAGTTTTATGTCTATGGGAAATAACTGGAATATAAGCAGATTCTTTTCAGTTTACATTCATTTTGGTGCCCGAGTTTATTATTGTAATTATTTTTGCCATACTTGAACAGTGTTAATGGTTTTATATATATATATATATATATATATATATATATATATATATATATATATATATATATATTTATATTTTCTTTATATACAAACAAAATAAAATAATACAATTATCATTCCGTACACATATATATATATATATATATATATATATATATATATATATATTATATATATATCTATATTCTACATATAATTGTATTTTAATATTTTGTTATAATAAAAATGCCCTCATCCCAGATTGTGATTGTCCCAACAGTCTTGGCCAGGAATCTTGTGACGATGGGTTTTTGCTTTTGGTAGAATACAAACCGTTGACTAATTTAAAGATAAGGAATGGTTCTATATCTCTAAGCATTGTACAGAGCTCTTGGTATTGTACTGAAAATGCAATGCCCTGTATGTTTTCTTTTTTAAATAGATGTTGTCTACTTCAGAAATGTGCTGCCTTATGAGCCCATGGGGAAAGCATCACCGCTGTAGGTATTTCAAAAACTGCATGCGGAAAAAGAAAAAGGACAGTTTTCCCCTCTGATCCCCATCTAGGACAGAAGGACATTGCCGCTTTACAGTAGCCTCTCATTGTTATTATTTTCTGGGACCTTGTTGATCTTGCCTCATCCATCCCATCTTTACATTTCTACTATCGTTGGTGGAAAAAAGACACAACTGGATAGTCACCTCCATAGGGGTCTTACCCCTGAACTCTCTAAATGTACTCAGAGGATTATTAAACTGATCCTGGAGCAGGAAGGTCAGCTGGGGGATTCCTGAATAGTCACACAATGGAAATGTTCTTGCTGATAAGGTCTATAGTGCTTCCACTAACTGAATCTAAAGGCACACTGTTCAACGTTATTCTTAAATCAACCTAGTTTTTAGCGCTGTGTGTCCCGCTTTCTCGGTTTCGAGCCAATTAACCTTTCAACGAATATTCCAGTTGTCTGAAAACTGCACATTCTCCAGACACTTTACAATAATTAGTATTAAAGATTACCGCAACATTTAATGAAAAAAAAATCAGATCTATATTCTTGATCTTTCTATTTTCTTAATTTTAAAATTAATTGTTGACCCGTGTAAATAAAAATAAATTATTATCCAACGTGTGGTAAAAACTATTTTTGCAGTGTGGCTTGCTTTTGCATGGCCTTGCAGTGGTTCGTTTTCAGGTTAGCCGATCATATTGATCAGTCGTGTCAGTTGCAAAATGTGTGTGCTTTTATACTGTAATTAAGTTAAAAAGATAATACATCTTCCAGCTTGGGAACTGCTTTGAAAACCGCTGTTTTCTCAAATATTTTAATATTTTACATTTTAGGGGACTGGAATACAAACTATACAGCGATTAGGATGTTACCGAGTACGATGTATAACCATTCACGTCGGACACACTGTCTGTCTGGCAGATAAATTAAAAAACAAAACAAAATAGACTAAGAGTCAAGTAACCGCAGTACTTGCTAAGAAATCAGCGTTTTATAACTTGGGATTATCCTGTCCCGTCCAGAATTACAAAGCACTTTCTTTAAAAAAAATAAAATAAAAATTACTGTTACCTGAAATAAAATAAAATAAAAAAACCCACACCAGTTGAACAATGCTGATATTTTTTAAAGTACTGAAATTGGGTACGGGAAGAAATACAGAGGTATGTTTGGCCACCTGTGCTGCGCGCGCACCTGTATGTGGAGGAGTCTCATTGTTTGAAAGGACGCAATGAATGTCAAGCGACACTGATTCAAATTCAATTAACTGTGCTCTGCTGAAAGCAATGTGACGGAGAGGATACAGCTGGGCAAAATGCGGATTGCAAAACACGAAGCAGATATTCTCTCTTAACCCTGCTTCCTATAATACTGGAACATTTACTTTCGCGTTTCGCTGACTTTTTGAGCATCTCTTCACTGTTATTTTGTCCTTTTTATTCTGATACATCTGGAATGCACTCGGTGAGCTGTGTAATAAATGTAAAAATGCCGACATACGGCAGAACTGCACAACTGTACTCATATAAAACAAGCAGAAACTGTACGGCACATGTCTGTGAATAGGTATTATTGAGTAAGTTGCGTTGTCTCCCCCTTTTGATAGCTGTTGTAACTTATGTCTTTTAGAAAGACAAATGATTCGCCTGTATGCTTTTGTATTTTTAACAGTGAGTGTAAATATTTGTCATATTTTGTTTAAAAGAATGTTTTTAAAAAGTACTGTTTTATTCTTACATGTCTTGTACAATATTAAACTGAGTACATACAATCTGTTTTAAGGCTTATTATATTAAAAAAATAAACGAATAGGCTAAAATGTTTACCTTTTGGAAAACCATCTGCACCAATTATACATGGGAAAATTACTCTCATCCAAAAATAATCTCTTATTAGAACACAACTAGTAACACTTCCAGGTTATATTTGTATATGTTACTTTTATCCATTTGCCAAAAGACTGAATAAGAATTTCATGGATAAAAACACTACACTACACTGCATAATCAAGGCTTTCTTCTGAGAAGAGGGATCTTTCCAGTTCACTTTTAAGACTGAGGCATATATGCACAATATGGAACTGGGTGCAGTTTTAACACATAGGCAGGCATTGTAAAACAAGTCTGACAAAATAATAATAATAAAAAAATAAAAATAATAAAAAGATAAGAGAAGGGGGGCGCTCCTGTAGTAATAACTATTTGTTTCTGGTAAAATAAAAGGACACATTAAAAGCAGATGATTGACACTTCGATCCTTTCTTCCTCTTTCGAGATTGCCATTTGCAAGTAATTTTCTTTTCCTGGTCCGATCCTCTGCCCTGTTAATGTGGTATCTACCTTTCCAATCCTGTGTGTTTGTTCTCTATCTTTATCATGCTGCTTGACACAGAGTGTGCGGTGAAACTGTAGTAGTAGGGTAATGACCTAGAGAGGCACTCTTCTCTGAAAGGGTAGTAGTCTGAGAAACCCATTTCAACAGGTTCAGTAAAAACTAGAATACTCTCTCTACTGTGCGGGTACTATAAAGAACAGAGAAACAGCACCCACAAAGGCACAGTAAAGTAGCTTCCAGTAATCTATTGTCTCCTGTCCAAAACGATTTTAGTCGTTCTTATCACCGTGTCCTTTTCATTCTGGAGCATTGCCTTTGTCAATATCATTTTACAATAAAAAATATAAAAAAAATGTAACAACAAAACCACACACACTACAGTTGCTTGTTGCAACTACTGTTGTCAAAACTTAATAAAAAGACTTTCCCTGGATTTTCAATAATATTGTAAATGAAAACAAACTCACATAACATCCAACCCCACAATAAAGATTGCATTATAATCAAATGCTACACAGTTTTTTTTTTTTTTTTAATATTGCTACTTTTAATTCTTTCTGCTTCATCCTGCTAATTAAAGTGCGCTGGCCAGTAGCCAATTAACGAACACACAGTTGAAAAGGGTGTCACGTGAAATCACCACGGGTTCAAATTAGCCCTAATAATAGTTACAACCTGAGTACAAAAATTACGTTTAAGAAAAAAATACAAGATGATAGTTGGAATTACCAGTGTGGCATACCTGACGCAGGGATTTAAGTCCAGACGGAGCGAAATAATTACTGTAATTAAAACCAAGTATTACGTTGCTGTAATTTGTGTTTTTGTCTTTCTTCCATGTACTCGCAACAACTAAAACTGCTCCAGACGAAGCATTTATAAAGGTTTTTTTTTTTTTTTTTTTTTTTTTTTTAATAATTGTTGAATATGCCGCCTCGAAATGAAAGTTTATAGAACAATGAGGTATTCTGCCACCCCAGCGACACTGCTTATACTTTAACCAATGTCCAGTGTAAAAAACAAAACAACAACAACAAAAAACGGCTTGATTAATTAACACATTTTCAGATACTTAAGGCGCAGCAACTATTTAATTAAGTTCCGGGTAGCAAAGTATAATTTTTGTGGCTTTAAAACTAAATAAATAAAAACACACACGCAAATGAAGTAAAGATAGGGAGCTGTTATGAATATTAACAAAAAGTTATACATGGATGAAATTGTAATTTCAATAAAACTGACGGGTCACAAAAGGCAAGTAAACTGTTTCTGCTTTTGACCACCTGTTTTTGTTAAGTGTGTACATTTGACTGAGTCATTGTGTAATTCGCCTATCTGATCACAAGGGGGCACTGTTGTAATAGAATGCACTCGAAAAGTGATTGAAACGCAGCACATCGGAAACTTTGTTTTTAATGATACTCTGTAATGACAGTTTTTTTTTTTTTTTTTTGGGGGGGGGGGGGGGGTCTATTTTAATTACACAGCACGTCAATTAGAATTAAAAAGTATGAGCAACCCCAGTCTATACAATGGAAAGTTTCATTATCCATCGTTTCGTATCCTTTGTTTTTACATGCACACTGTTAGTTATTTTAACCAGGCAACACAGATCTCTACAACAGATATATGACCTATGGTAAATTTGTAAACCATACACAGTATTGTAACCTTTGGAAGAATCAGTTAGAAAGTCTGGTATTTAGATAAAGATTTCTGTGATTTATAGGCCTATATAAAATAACGAACAAAGGTAACTGAAAACATTTCGACTTTCAGAGCTGTTTTCAGATCTCTCCCAGAATAAATCTGTTATGTATACCAGGTCCCCAAAATGCATGTTAACAATATCCAACATTAGACAGGATGTTGTGCTGTACAAGCTGGTATCCACTTCTTCAGTGGGGTTCAAACAAGCTTGTATTGTCTAGCACACACATGCACACTATATATATATATATATATATATATATATATATATATATATATATATATATATATATAATATTCAATCAATACAGGGTTCCCTTGAGTCCTGCTGCACTTCTTCATTCACTAAATAATTACCTTCAATGGTCACCCTGTTCGTGTGTTCTCCTTTGGTCTGTGTCGTTTTGCGATCCCTGTGACCGGTTCTGTTGCACCTCTATTGCATGATCCTCGTTTTTCTCTATTTATAACTCTGGTTTTGAACTCGCATTGAGCTTGTCTGGAGAAGTCCATCGTGACAATGTGACCCTTTCAACCTCCCTGGCTCCAATGTGATTCTGAAATAAACCACACATCTCTGCACCCTACGGCATGAGGGATAGGCGCATTTTATTTAAAAACAACGGGAGATCAGTACTTTTCAGGTACCTTTTTGTTTGAGTTCTTCAAAACAGTAAAACGGCATCTGTACACCTTTGGTTTCCTAGGGTTAACTGACAAACGGCTCCATTGTGTGCTAAAGGCAACAAATTTAGCACAGTTGCAACCCCCAGCTTTTTTTCTAGATGTGCTTAATAAAAGAAGATGCATCTGTCTCCCTGAAGTGTTATTTATTTTATTTTTTGGGAGGGGTGTAACAACATTTTTTTATATTTCACATTTAGGCCTGTTCACATTGAGGTGTACAAATGTGTTATTTGTTTACGCTGAATAAATTATACTGTGTGCTCCGAGGATGATTACATACATATTTTTAGACAATAGAGATTTGCAAACACCCTGCCCATGTGAAATGCATGTAAAGACTTTGTTTGGAGTTTTTTTTTTTTTTTAATTCCAGTCCCTGCTGCGAAGTTGTCTACCCAGCTCCATCCAAATCAAGTCTACATTAGCGTTGTTCTATTCTCCAGCAAACAAACTTTTTACTGCAGTCACTTTACAAGCTCACGTCTGCAGCATATTAACAAGCCTAAATGTGTAAACCATCACACAAACTATAGCAGCATTATAGTCTTCTTCAACCATATCCCTCCCAAACTACCACCAAACAAACTAGTGATCAATTTACACATTTTAAATTGACACAGCAAGCCAGAAAAACATGGGCTACATAAAATCGTAAAAGCTGATAGAATGCCACCTAAAGGAGAAAGCAATACAGCTGCACTTGGCAATAAGCTAGTAGGTCCCTATTGCTCCACTCTTACAAATGGGAGTTATTTGTTTTTCAGTTCTAGGACCAGTTCGGTTCTATATTCTCTCTAGTTATTTCTGAATTGCAAATGCACTTGAGAAAGCTTGGCAGCGACAAGACTGTTGCCTTGCCTATCCTCTGTTGTACTGAATAATGATTAAACGTCTGCACAGTAGCATTGACTGCTATGCCCTTGCTGATCTTCACTAATGATATTTTGTTCACAGTGCAGGAAAGTCAAGGGAACGTTTGCATAATTAATAGACTTTTTATTTCGCCGTTAAATTTAGATTAGCTCTTGCACAGAATTCATTTCTAATCTCTTCTTCTATTCCGTGTGCTTGTCTATCTACATGCACAGGTAGGTGGGCTGGATAGGGCTGATAGAGAGATCTGAATATTGAGAGAGAAGGGTGCTTGAAGAGCACTTGTCTTTTTATAATGTGATGTTATTCACCAAGCTTTGACTGATCATATTCATTACACTGTCACCATTTGAGAGAACAGCAATGCGAACATGCAGATTGAAATCGCAGGATCACAAATGCATTAACTGCCCATCGAAACTCACACCTTTCAGAGTAAGTATTAGAGGTGTATTTAAAACATGTTTATATATATATATAATATCAATATATATATATATATATATATTTTAACATATATATATATCATATATATATATTTTAGCGGTGTGTATATATATATATATATATCAATACAAGAAGATTTATGGACACAGTAATTGGATACTAAAAGAAACTTCAATAAATTCAATAACAGTTCCGACTGGAATTATTTTTTTTCAATGTCTTCAATGGATTTATTAGAAACATTCTTGATGGGCATTAAAATGATAATGCTTATGTAAAATGTTCTCCTCCACCTTTCCTCCAGTAGTGGAGTATTCTGTAGGAGATGCTGGTTTCTATAAATCTGTCACTTCATCCGCAAGGTCCCTTTACACCAGTAGAACAGCAACGAAAGCATTCCTTCCAAGCTGAATGCATGTGTATTGAGCCTCTGAGGTGAGTGCTAATTGCATGCTCTTGGGTCTTGTGTGTTTCCAAAGACCCTGAGGTTCGCATCAATCACCTTTTGTTCCAGGTTATGTACTGTAGACTGATAATTAACTCACGACAATCCGTTCCAGGTCTGAGTTCATCCAATGTTGTTGGCTTTGCTTTTAAATCAAAGATGCACATGATTGATTTCTTTTTTAAAATCACTGCTTGTTTAACATGTGTTTGTGGAAAACCTTCCCTGGGTTGGCCTATGAGGCAGCTAATTGCTCATGCTAGCTTGGTATATTGCAACTGTCATTGAGAACAAACAGGACTAGTGGATCTGACCTTTTGTTGCTGGCAGGCCTGCGGGATGCAGACGGCACTGATCACTGCAGTCTCACACATTGCTTCCTTTACCATGCACACCCCCTCTTCGGCATACAGGTGCTGTGTGTCCAGTCACTTCATTGTGGATCATTTAATGCAGTGGCTACTTACCCTTGGGACAAACAATGTGGTCCTACAAATCCTATGCAGCACTCCATATTAAAGGTGCAGTGCAAAGCTATTCAACTGCTGCATACTTACACTATAGCATTCCAGATTACATCTATTAATTTATGTGCTGTATACAAAAAACAGTGCTTTTCATCTACACAGTTGGGTAAATACAGTTCCTACCCCCAATGATGATGATAATATTAAAGTAGCGCTTTCATTGTTATGATTAGACATAAAACACTGTAGATTAAAAGCCAGTTTGAATGATTTCCTTAATATGTTTCTAATGATGATTATATGTACGCAGTACATTTGCTGGGAGAGAGATGTCTAAGACCGACTGATTGTGCAGCACAAGTGATTAGAAATATGCAAATCTGGAGAAACTCTTCATGATAGTTGTAGGACCAAAAAAAAAGACTCACAGTAAGGTTATTACCTCCAGGCTGGAGGCGTCCGTAGTGACAACTTCCCTTCTGTGAGGAGAGCCGAAGGGAGATCCGATGCGCAGATTCCGGGGGCGGAGCCACCACTCCAGTGTCTTCCGGCATTGTCTAGACACTTGCACCCGCTGGCATCGATCTTGGACTGGATGCAACTTGAATGTATTTACTCAGGCTTGAAGCAGGCGCATTCTCAGCACCACTCCAGTGTCTTCCGGCATTGTCTGGACACTTGCACCCGCTGGCATCGATCTTGGACTGGATGCAACTTGAGTGTATTTACTCAGGCTTGAAGCAGGCGCATTCTCAGCAGCCCTAGGGGGAAGGATTTTTGAGGCGGCTGCCATCAGTCCCAACAACCTTTGATATATTCTGACCTGTAGAAGAGCATCTTCTCTGAATTGGGAGAGAGTGACTTCTAACGACCGAATCCTGTTACACCTCTGCACCAATGGTGGGGATGGTGACCCAGGGGTATGAGGGAGCTCCCTGATCACTGTGACGGGCAGGGTTCCAGAGGCCCTTTGGGGAGGGCCCTGGACCACAGCTCTTTCTCCCTTGTGCTGGGGAGAGAGACTCTGCTGTGGAGAGGGCTGTCCTCCCGCGTTTCGTTTGTTTAGAGGACTTCTGGGAGGGAGAGCAGTCCAAGTCACCCGCCAGCGCCCTGGTCGCGTGGTCTGGCCCTAGGCATCTGACGCAGGAAGTGTGCTCATCCTGCCTGGGCAGTTTTGCCACACACTGGTGGAACCCAGCGGAGGACCCTGTAAAGCACACTGACATGGCGCGGGGCGTCGGTGACGAGCTGCCTGCATTGGTAATCTGTGTCGGCGTCGGGGGTCGGGGTCTGTGCCGAGGAGAGCGCAGTCGATGATGGGCTGATATAGCCGAGTCAATCGGCGTCGAGGAGAAACACGGCAGCACTAGGAGAGCCCGAGGCTTGAGAGGGGCACATAGCCCCAAGCTGGAAGGTACCTGAGGCAGAGTCAATTGGCGTAGAGGACGGCGCCGCGAGCCCGTGAGGTCACCTTACAGCACCACAACAGCTCTATTAATAAATATAACTATATGAGGCAGTGAAGAGAACAATAGCTAATCGCCAATCTCAAATAGAGGTGTTGAAACCAACTCTAATCAGTAGAAACTACCGACACGAGGCTAAGGCAATGAGCAATCTCAAAACACTTGAATATATGTATCTTACCGTGCATCAATTTGCAGGTCAAAACCATACAAATTAGCCAATTTTTGGAACAAAAAAAACACGAGGCAATCTGTGATCCATCTCAGTGGTGTGAGAGAGAAAATGACGATATGCGACTTTTGAGGAGGACCCTCTTCAGCTGGAGGTGGGAGGGACTTCCTCCTCACAGCAGGGCCCTGATAGGGCAGCTTTTTTATATATGCTCAGTGATTGACGGTCAGAGAAGCTCTTCCCATTCGGTAATGGTTGTCATTCCACTTGAAAGGAAACAAGACTATATTTAGATTATCGTGTACGTCATTATCTATTCATTACGAGGTACCTTAAGGTATAAAAGTTAACTGAATACTCCACTAGACTTGCATAAAGACAGATCAATGTGTCTAAAACTCTTCCATTGTAACGCAGAGGTCACATAGTATTATACAATACCAAGTAAAGACACACGTACTTATATAAAACCGCTCGTTCCGCTTTAACCCTTTGAGGACCTCGGAGCAACGTTGTTCTGGGAAGGTCATTAAGCTAGACATGTATTTATCTGTGAAAACCAGAAGGTGGTGCTGTATCCCTTTAATGAGGACCACGTACTCTTGCGTGCCCTAGTTGTATCTCGCAGTTAAAATCCTATTCCGTACTTCAGACATGCAAAACATGTTATCCCTTTATCGGTTATTGTAATCGTTAATACTCGCAGAAACACTGTCTTACGAGTTCATTGTTCATATATTGTGCTAATGATTAAAGGACACACCTGCTACATTTATTATCCAACCACGTGACTTATCTAACGTTTTTTTTTTTGCATGTAAATCAAATGAGATGCACAATTTCAGTGCATGCAATACTCACACCCTACCTGGTCTCTTATGGTGTTCTGTGAATAGAAAAGCCAGTTAATTTTAAATAGATCTCCTCGACAATTCCCTAATACTAATACACCTCTTGGTGGAGATGATTGAATAAATGCAGGGAGTACACTATCTGGGAGAGAGCAAAGTATACTGTGGTATGCATAATATTTATTTGCACTTTTTGACTAGCATACTACCCCTGCGTCGGTAGTCACATGGAAAATGGGGGGGGCAGTTCTGGGATTAAGATGATGTGCAGGAGTCTAAGAGCACATGCATCATTTGCTTTATTTCGCAAATAAATACTGACCCGTTTCAAAAGGGTTAATTGAATGACATGCTCTGCTTCCATCTGAAAGGACTGAAATAAGGTTGAAGTAATAGCATGTTGCTACTGCCAAGGTTAAAAAACAGTGAAAGGCAGCCGACAGCATCTCGCTGTTCTCTCAGCAACCTGTCTGGGCACCCTGGTTTCATTCCAGAGAAGCTTGCCACATGTTAGCAGCGAGAGAGCATTCGGTAGGAAAGCAGGATTTTTGGGTGTAATGTGTTTTGCTATTGAATGCTGTCAAGACTTAAGGGCCGTTAAAAATACGTATTCCAAGGTACAGCAGATGCAATAAAAAAGGCTCTGTTCACACTTATCGGTGCGATACTAGTACAGTTTGTTCGGTATAGAATATACCGGTACGAAACCACTTTCTGGCCTAACTCGCTTTTCAATACCACAACACTACCGATCCATCCGCATCCATCTTTCCGCATGTGGCACCGCTATCACTAATATCACATATTTCGGCATTTTCTTTGGTGTAGCCATGTTAAAAGTACTGCTCACCGTAAAATGTAAAGCTGATTAAAGTATTTAAACTGTAAAGCAAGACGTGTGCGTGCTTCAAAACATTAATTAAACTATCGATGTGTTATATCGTGTCGGTTACCTGTCGACACTTTTGTTGTGCCGAGTCGTATTGAAACGGTACCGGTGTTACCAAGAATTCAGTGCCCATGGAAATCGGTTTCCCTCTGCTTTATTGTACTAAGTGCAACCTATGCAGGTGGTCTGGCGATTCCGCGCTTTCGCCAAGGTTTGTTTTGGCCGAATCCCGAAGTGAACACTTTTTTTCTAAGGTTAAGCCTTAACCTTAATTTAAGATTAGGTTAAGGGTGAGGGTTACTCTATAGTCACCCGGTTATGCGACTTTTTTTCCACAGTCGAAACGCATTAAAATTACTGGCTAGGGAAACTGATTTAGATGGGGGAACATAATTCTTCGTAACGAAAACGCTGTTTTTTTAGTTTCGTTCTGATAATAGTTCTGGACAGATGTTTTGGTGTGGTTCCGCAACGATATCGGTGTAAAAATGTTAATGTGAACAGGGCAAAAATTAAATTGCTCAATTCCATACAATTAATGTAATCTTTCTGTACGAGGGACACAAATATAAAATGCATTTGGTAAGCATTAAAACACGTTACTGGCTAGTACTAGTAGCAAACAGTATTCTCCCTGCTAAACCCGAAAATAAGTGTAAAAGCAAGAGAGTCCATTGACCGACATTTCGACTGCCTTCGTCGGTGTATATCTGTGGTTCATAGAATTTCATCTGAAATAGCCGTAGTAGCCTACTAAATTACTAATAACTTTAAATGACGGCTGTGCATGATTCATATTTAAATGCCCCTGTCCACTTTTGAGGCGACTGCATCCACCTGCGGTTGGCCATTTTCAGATCTGAATCTGCACGCAAGTAAATTGAATGTCTATAACGGGTACGGATCCCAATCATTCTATACCCCAGTGTGACATTTGTCTGCCTATCGTTCGAGAACTACAATTTAAAATTCATGCGAATGATTAGGAGATCAAACCGAAACTGTTTTGTTTTATATAATGTTAAAATAATATATAACAATTCTATATGGTTTTCATGTTTTATTGTAGATGGTAATTGCATCATTGTGTTTCCCATCTGTAGAAGGGATGGTGGCTACACCATATTAGCACAGTCTGTGCTTTCAGGAGGAATGCAATTTCTATTCTTAAGAAAAGGTCCTGCTGGTTTATTTATATTGACGTTTAAACCTTCCTGGTATTTCTCAATATCCCTTAAGATAACATGGATTGCCTTTTATTTTGATAGTAAAACATATTGGGTGAAAAGCAATTAAAAAAAAAAAAAAAAAAAAAAAAAAAAAAAAACAACTTACTGTGTGCATTTTAAATAAATGTGTGAATTATATTCTAAACAGCTTTTATAGCCAATGTCCATGACTTCATGCGGACAGTCCTACTCTTGTAAAAACAGGAGGCTCTGCTATTTATTTTAATGAAAAGCCGCTTTCATGCAAAAAGCCTGTTTTTTAAATTATTTCTGAGTTCAATACATTTCTGCCGACCTTGGATGCTAGCTTAATGTTTTATTGAACTTTGGAAAGAACGGAAATGGGTATGAATGAATATCTGCAGCTCTTTGTGTTTTCATAACATTTTGAAAAATGAACAGTTTCATTTGTATTCATAATCTTCTCAATTTATATGCCTTTCACATACACAGTAAGTCTTTTCCTTTGCTTTACATAGCAGACTGATGAGCTAAACATGGTTTTGATTGAACCTAAGAACTATAAAGTGTTACATACAGTTTGTATTCTATAGTTAAGATGTTGATTTTCTAAATCCCCATTCAATTGATGCTGAAATCCCTGTGACTTGGACTCCACATATAGATTTGAGTCCTGAATTCAATGCATTTGAAAACAAAGAACACTTTTTTTTTTTTATGGAACCAATACTAGCCATAGCATTTCATTATTTTCATCCTGTTACCTTTTGAGCATCCTTCCGCTTCATGTGAGTAAGCAAGGATCAAGACCTGACCTTTTGATGTGTTTTATTTATTTATTTTTTCTTTGGATTTTTGCTGACATATGTTGATGCATTTTTATGCCCACGTTTTCCAAAGATCAGAAATATATTCTGGGAAGTTAACTTTTTCCAGAGCTTGATCAATGCATGTTATTTATTAAACCAATACATAAAAGGTCCAGTGAGAGTACTGTGATACTAGACAGAGCCTGGGTTTTTATACGAGTGAGGGAGATCAATTTAACTGTAGATTGCTGGATCGTGGTCCATACTAAAGCTGTAAATGTTTTTCCAGTAATGTTGACAGCATTTCTGTTAATGCACGTTTAAGGGGAATATTTTGCTCCATGTTGTAAAATAGTTATACTCAGATTCTGTTTCCATGTCATATGAAATTTGCACCACATTGTACCTGCAAGCTTTCAATTGTGGGGAAACTGCAGTGTGAAATTAAACACATAAGGGAACTGCAATAAATAAATACAAAACCGAATTGTAATTCTCAATATTTATTGCATCCAAGAGGGGAAACATCGAAAAAGTACAGCTTCAATGGAAGTGCACACTGTATAACTTAGTTTCTGTTTTAATGGACAGTATGGAATATTTCAACATTACTTATCTGGCATTAGAAATGATGTCAAGGTCTGTATTTTGCAAACAATTTTGACATCTATGATTTTAAGAGCAGGGGTTGTGCAAAATAAACACTGTTCTCAATACCATCAATACTTACCCATGTCTTCATAACTACTTCGGTTTAATCTCCTAGACAAACATTAGCGTCAAATTGTGATGCGGGACCCTGCATCAGAAACTGCTGTAGATGATTGGTTTTTTTTTGTCTCTTATCTAGATGAGATATAGTTTCATTAAAACAAAACTCTGCACTGCACATTAATCCACATTAATTTTAAAGCACACCTGATACTAGTGGCTTATAGATTTAGTGGGGATGTGTAAGTGTCCAGTCGGAGGAATTTGTCTGTTTTCATTTGTCTTCCTCCTTCTTTCCACTTAGCTGGCAATCTGTTTTAATCCATATACAGACTTGTCATTGTTTTCCTTCTCCTGGAAAGATAAGTAGAGGATATACAGATTGCATTTTGGGTGCGGTTTTTATCCCACAAGTAATGTAAACAAAGTTAATATAAATATTATTAAAGCCTAGACTGCAACAAATATTGTTCTTGAGAGAAATGAAAACGCAAAGCTCTGTGATCCTAGAACTCATAAACAGGCAATCTCAAAATATTAAGCTAAATGAAATCTGACATTTCCAGCTTAAAAAAAAAAAAAAAAATCCCCTGTGCCATTCAAAAGAAAAATTGATAAGAAGGACCATTTCTGCCGGGTCATTTGAGAATGACATCATCTGGTTCACTCTTTTAGGATCTTCCTTATATACTATGTCCTCTCAAACATCCAGCTGCAAAGCTTAAGAGCATGTAGCAAGGTCTAATAGAAGAGATATTAACACATACACTGCCAAGTCCTGTTAAGATCTGTTTGCACAATTGAGTTTCACCTTGGCGTGAGGAATGTTCTTCTGGTATAGCCAGGTCCCTTCGTTACTCTTAAGTTATTTAATTAAAGCAATTATATCACCCTAAAGTAGTTAGTTATCTAATTTGACCTGTTAAACTCCCCAGGGCCGTGATTGGAGCTCCCCAGATCCTGCTCTGGAGGGATGAACGAATCCCATAGTTTACTTGCTTGTTGTTTCAAATCACACATCAGGGCTGTGATCAGGGAAGAGAAGCCCAGCCTGATATTAGGTATGGGTCCTAATAAAGCGATCTGTGAAATATATGGTCTGTGAAGCAAAACTGTTGATCAAACCAACCCCCTAAAACAAGTTTTAATATGCACTATTTAAAAAAAAAAAAATTGCTAATTTGCATCTTCCCCACGCTGTTGTGGCTGCAGGGAGCAGATATAGATTGTTTTTTGTATTATTTGTTCACATCTCGGGCTCTCGCCACCCGCTGACAGAGATAAAGAATGGGAGGCTCGCTCAGTAAATGACTTGCTTGTTTTAATAAGACGTTTAACAATTGACAGAAAGGTATGCACTCCAGGCTGGGAAATCTCCCATAATGAAAGCCGAAAACCTCCTATTAGACCACTATTTGAATTCAAGATGAGCATACAAGTGACAGAAATGCAAATATGCAGATTGATCCCCTTTAGTCCTCTACACAAATCATTACCAATAACCTGCAGCCAGTGTAGAAAGACACAGACTAGCTAATATTTGTGTAGCGTGGTTGGCAAAAAGCAGTTATCTGTATGTGATACATCGTGAATACACAGAATAGCAAAGGGAGCCCTTGTAATTATGAATGTTTTGAGGGACAGGAAAAGGGCTCCTCCCTTGTTAGCACACCATTCTCCCCTTCCTGACGGAATCTGTTTTTATTTTTTTTAATGTTCCCAGTGTTTTAGATCCTACTACTTTTTATGCATTTATAACTCCCAGTGGTTTTAAAAAGAAAAAAAGGGGGGTTGGGGGTGTGGGTGCGTGGGGGGGTGCTTCCTACCTTCTATTTGCATGTGCCTGGTCTGAAGCCAATTTACTTCTGGGGATGCTCATATGAAAGTGTTTGTATGACTGCAGGATGGGACTGGCAAGTCATACGCATGGACGTTTAAAATAAATATATGCTGAAAGGCTCACAGACTTGATTCGTTCTCTATTTATAGAGGTACAGATTTTCAATGAATGCATAAATGTACAAATGTTTTCATATTACGATTGCTAATTCACATAAACCCAGGGAGCAGAACGGCAGCACCTGGATCAGGAAGTGTGCACAGCTGAAAAAGTAGCTTTTTAATCTCGGAGTGACAATCATTTTTTGTAGGTTTAAAGACTATTTTGCGTAATTTGTAATTCAAACCTGATCTTTCTTGTGCTTAAATTGTAGTCCCTCAGTTGTTCACCTTTCGGCACTAAATACAGTAATTCTAATGGTAGCTTTGCCTCATGACTGGATCGGTTATCTCCTACAAAAGTTGTGACGTTTAATCATTTGTATCCTCCTTCCTAGTTTTCCTGGGAGCTGATCTGAGCTAAAACTATGTCTCATGCTAAACCTTACCTTCCGAAATAAACAAATCAACAATGTCAGGCTCCCAGGGGTTTATTGATTACCGTCGTCTTCCTTCAGCCAGCTGGCTATTGAATTTATAACCTCAGAACCTTTTTTTTTTTTAAATCTGATCTTTAATTGAAAACCATTTGCTGCACTGAATTTCAGAAAAAAAACTATTCTATATTTTATACATGCCATGAAATTAACTTCTCTTTCATTTCTAGTCATGACTTCTGGAGCCAAATATGATGCAAAGGTCTAGCTAGGCTTGCTTTTGGAAAATGAAAGAATCACCTGAAGCTTCAAATGCACATCATTTTTTGGACTAATTCCCAGATAATTACAAAGAGGTTGTGGATGAAATCTAGAGTGATTTTGCCAGCGCTGGAAAGTGCTCAAAGAAAATCAAGCTGTGGCTTGGTATAGGTTGGTCAGACACATGTTTTGGAGGGTTCCTTTATCAGTTTTGATTATTACATGATGAAAGCAATGATGTTTGGGATTGGTTGGCAGCTTACAGCAACAAACATATTCCAGCTAATGTCAAGATTCCTTTCAGCGAGTACTGCATCAGCTCTTGTGGTTGTCAGCATAGATCCCATCAGTCAGGGCGAGGGTCTGCCTGTTGTCTTCTGTTGCTGGATAGCTATAGAATTTGACATAATGCATAATGACAGGCTTGCTCACTTGACTGAAGACCCACATACGGTAGCTGTGTGCCAAGCCTAAGCCAGTGCTGGTCACATCCTGTCGGAAGTGATATTTGTTTCATTTTGCAGTGATTAATCAACTGAACCTATTTCCAAGGCTGGTCTGTCTCCAGGGCTTTTTACCTGTTCCATTAAAACATGTTTTAAAACTTTTAGTAAGTAAGTCTACAGCTGTGGCCAAAAGTTTTGCATCACCTAGAATTTTAGGATTGAGACATCATTTTAAATAAATAAATAAATAAATAAAGATATATTAGCATAATTTTTATTTAACGTAATCAAAATGATATCTCGGAAGTCTACTGGAAGCCATATTATTAGTACAGTATTTCATCTTGCATTTTGAAATGTCAAATTTTTTTTAAAATGTCAGTTTTTCGTTAAGTATATGGGAAAACTATAAAACGGTATGTAATTCAGTATGTTGTCGGAACATTGTTTCAGGTTTCATTTGACTTTAAGGAACAAAATTAGTTAATTCTATAGAGTGATGCAAAACTTTTGACCATAGTTGTGGCCTATTTGTGAAAACCATTAAAACATAACATTGCTGCCTCCTGTTGATCAGAGTTGGTTACTCATATGGCACCCAAAATAATTCAAAATGTTGGATGTTTGGATTTCTGTTATTTTTAGTAGCCCTAGTTTGACAAGGACTCATCTCTCACAAGAGAATGCTTATTGCGTATGCATTTTAAACACGAGGATCGCATCCAGAATTTAAACATAGCGTCTCTTTTAATCTGAAGCACCAAACAATGTGCCTGTCTCTGAACAATGTAGGCAAGCATGTTGAACGCAAAGCAACAGAAAGGATGATAGTGGCAGAAGAACTGGGGTTATTGTTATTACCATCTTCCTGAATGATCTAGCATGTGTTAAGTCTTGAGCAAACTGCGTTTGGCAGACACTGTTTTTCACAGTGCTGCTGAAAGAGCCTATGGATCGATCTCCACAACCATCATAATTAAACTTGCAGCCATCAAGATAAGACCCAATTACTCCTATTGTGTGTATTGGCATCCAGAATCAGCATTGAACATTAAAAGTACCTAACGTTTAATTCTAAGGAACTACATCTTAGCAGAATGTAGATGTTATCTTTTTTGTTTAGAGAACAAACTGGTACTTTTTTTGCTTTTAGACAACTAGTGTTTTGAAATTGATGGCACATTATTCTATTTTCCTAGGTTAAATAATACAAAACCCTAAGCACCTGGAAAAAAAAATCGCCAACAATTCAAACAAGATCAAAGCATCGACAATTTATTGAAGCCTGAACTCAGTATTATTTAGTCTTGCCATGTCCTGTTATTAATTATCTTCCCATAGCAATTTAAACACATACTTGAATTGTAATTCAATGATTTGCATTGACTGCGCGAATAATTGTACCATGTTTAAATTTCACTGTACATAGTTCACAGAGCATGTAAACAGTTTAAACAAATTAAAAAAACTACATAAAAAAATTGTGAGCAAATGGGATATAATCTAGGAAAAAGACGCTTTAATGTGTACTGGGTCATTTTAATAGGTTAGGAACTAAGTGAGATATATGATTGACCCACAATCACTGTGATTGTGAATGAGCCTGAGAACTTAATGTTCAATAAAGTGAAAAGCACAAGTTATTTATACATGATAATTCTTGGATTAATTCTACATTTTAATTAAAAAATATATATATCTATATATCCCATGCATATAATGGCTTATTAACATGACTTAGTAATTTATCAAAACAGAACATTAAAAAAACTAATAACAAGCAATAGTGGCTTGTATTAAAGTTGTGTGTTGTGTTTTTTTTTAAATGCTGGTATCGCCATTGCTTGTGTGATTTATATCAACCAATACAGGCTATTCCCAATTACAGTACCCGTGGAAATATATTCCATTTTACATGACTGGGTCTATTTTAATTTATCTGGAGAGCGGGGGATCTAGTATATTGTCATTAAAATAAATATAAACCTTTTGAGTTATTTCAGGCAGAAATCAAACAGAGACTAATATAAAATGTTGGATGTTCAGTTTTTATAACCTGTGGCGCTATTTAAATCTGCTGCTGTCTGGACCTATCGGAAAACCACATGCTCTGTGTAAGTTTTTGGGACTCTTCTGGAGACTGGATGATAGTACAGATTTTTCTATCTGAACTACAGTACTTGCTGTTCATATTGAAAGGTGTGTTACTCACTAACACTCTGCTTACCTGGTACAAAGATGTACCTTCTATAGCAGTACTGAACCCCGCTAGAACAGCAGCAGGGTCATTGGAACGTTCATTAGCAGTAGGGTTCTACCACCTGATAGCAGCATTGGAAGCTGATTGGTTTACAGCACTGAATTGTTTTTTTAATTTTAACCCCTGATCTAGCTGAAGAGGGACTCTTAGTCCTACTGAAATAAATAGTTTTTTTTTTTTTTTTTTTTTTTAAATCAATTTTTGTGTATAAGCTTTCTAATTTAGATGATACATTGGCATTTCCCCCAATATTGATCCTGAGAAACAGGTTTTCATTGATCTGAACCTTTGCTGGGATGAAAAAAAAAGAATAATAATAGCTGGGTTGAAGTGTTGAAGAGGTCAGATTGATAAAACAGATTTAACAGCAGCTCCTGTACATCGCGATGGAAAGAGTATATATGTTGCTGCTAGATAGGCCGGCTGTAAATTATGGTGTTATTGCTCCACAGGCTCCTGTTTAATTAAGACAGAGGACGCTGCTTTAATAGTCTTTCTAAATTTCTTTACAGTCGTTTTCTTTTAATGTGTTCTGCGCTGGCGGCAAGGAGTTGCTTTTCTCTTTACATGCGGTCCTAGTGCGGATGCATATGGCACGTTCGCCTGCTACAAAAGCTGTGTTAATTTCACCTGAAGTAAAGCCCCACCAAAAAAGAGAGCTGAAAACAGCTCCTATATTAATATAGTCTTGATTAATTTCTCATACATTGTAGCACGTTTTACTGTGGAACCTTCTCTTGCAAACCCATGGCTTAATGAAGATTGAATTTAATAAAAATCAATTGTTTTTTTTTTTTTTTTTTTTTTTTTTTGTTTG
This sequence comes from Polyodon spathula, assembly GCF_017654505.1. Taxonomy (NCBI): domain Eukaryota; kingdom Metazoa; phylum Chordata; class Actinopteri; order Acipenseriformes; family Polyodontidae; genus Polyodon; species Polyodon spathula. The sequence continues at coordinate 34,360,309 of NC_054545.1, read as the reverse complement.
TTTAACCAATTATTGCGCATACTTTGTCAACAGCTGAACAAATAATTCCGTTTTTTTTTTTTTACGTTATTCAGTAGTGAAGAAATTATGGACATAATTACGTGAAGACATTTAGTGCAATAAAATCTATGAATAATGAAAGCAGTTCTGAGTGGCATAAACACAACAGTGTTGGAAAAGAAAACACTTATTATGTTCCTATAATTACCTCAGCTAATCTGCCCTTTTCTCAAAAGGCGAATTTAGGAAAAAAAAAAAAGAAAAAAAACAACTTTTCATACAGTAGTGTGTGTTTTGAAGAATAAAACAATTATGAAAAAGAGAGCGTGAACTGAGCAGATTGTTTCAGAATTGAAAATGACTAAAAGGTCAACTTGATGTCATTTAATATTTCTTGTTGAAGGATCATACTTCTGCAGCTAGAAATAAAATCGGCCACGGACCAGATGCTTTTATGGTAAGCTTGTCACGGTCTTGGTTTTAAAGACTGATAACTGCACAGTATGACAATCGCACTTTGGACATGCTGGTGTGATTGAATTCACCACACCGAATCCTCCCTGGGAAACTTATAGGGTAGCAAGATTTGTGACTCGATCACCCGTAGGCCTACCCCATTATAACCTATAAGAAACATTAAATTGGTTTCTACTACAGCTCTATTCACTTTATCACGTGTGGATCTCTTAAACGTAATCCCACATCCTCTTCATGCTACCTAACTAGCATCCCATGTGTTCTTTAAAACAGGCTGGCCCGGAATCTGACAAAGCATCAATAATATCAAATGCATTATTACAACCATTTAACAGATGAGTTGTGAACAGGATTAAACTGGAAACGAGATTTTGGGAGGAATAATTGTGGTGTTATACTGTTTTGTATTTGTATGAGAGGCAATTTCAAACTAGTTTTTGGTAGTCCAATGTTAAAAAAATAATCGCATTAGAAGAGATTGCACATCTTCCAGACCAGTGTGCGTTAGAGTTTTTCTTCTTTCATGGACTCTTTAGTAGAGAATCTTTTTTGTCCCGCCCTGCAGCAATACCAAAAAACAACAACTGCTGTTACTGTACATCATTACTTTATAACCAGGTCACACCAATACAAACAGTCTGGCTAATCTTCCTGATTGATTAAAAACTAAAATTCATTGCCTATTTAAGCAGATAATAAAGGAAACTAAAGGAGTCCAGAAGAGGGTGATATATAGCATCTCCATCTAGTAAAAGCAAAAGGTACGACAACTGACGTTTCTGAGGTAAAATCACAGTTTAAACCGGTCAAGATATTGTGGTACCAATATTTGAACGATTTAAAAAATGTTTGAACATATGAAAATGAAACTACATTTAGGGTTTTAAAAACTGGTGGGTTTGCAATGTATTGAATTTTTGTCTGAGACAAAAAATGAATACATCCAGAGCAATAACAGAAAGCTGGTTTTGATTTGGTTCTTTTTGAGGCTTGGGTGTACTATCTGTGCTGGATCCCCAATCCAATCTGCACCACTTCTCATCAAGAACTGTTTGTATCAAGCAGAGAATATAGAGTGAAAATGGTCTGTGGTGAGAGGTATTAAGTAAAGGATTTCAGACTCGGAAAGGTAAAGACCTAGGAAGTTCAGAAACCATTAATCTCTTCCAAAACAAAAGCCCCTCCAGAGTTCTGGCAGATTTCTCTGCTTTACAGACTGTTCCAGAGTACAATGCACCACACAGACTGAGGGAGCAGCATCTGATAAACAAAACCAAGAGGGCACAACAACAAAGACATGAAGCTTTAAAGAGCAAAAAGAGATCCATGTTAATTAATGCATTGCTTTGAAACACACATCTTTAACCGTTAGTCAAAAATTCTACACAAAAGTGATACCATTAACAACTTCAGGGTGTGGATGGAAATTTTATTTGGTTCAATTAAATTATAGTGCTGGAAAAAAGACCACGAGTGGATGGGCAGACAGTAGCCACCACCTTTTAAAATAAAATAGGTCAACATTTGCTGAGATGCAAACTTTTACAAAACATCCCAGTTGCATTCAATTCATAAAAGTATGGTTCTTTGGTGACTTGTCTTTTGCTATGTTAAATATCTGTTGAAAGCTAAAGATTTATGAGTGGTCACGGCCAGCCAGGCACGTGTGAGTGCACAGCGCGCGATCGTCAAGGTGTCCTCTGCAATTCAGCACAGAGCACCTCTGAGAGACAGACGGGTCAGCCAGCATATTCTGTGGATGGACTGAGCTGCTAATTATTACAAAACAACCTGCTGAGTGTCATTAATATCAGGGGCTTAATCAAAAAAATAATGTTGAGGCGCTGCCAATGTTACAGGGGTGAAGCTACAGCACAGGTGTGTGGGTTTTTTTTTTTGTTTGTTTTCCATATAATGAAACATGCACATGGCTTAAAACTAGATCTTGCCTCGGCAAATATATAATGTTGTTTTTCCTGTTCTTGCAGTTGGGTTTATTTGTGACTCCCAACCATGGCTGACCTCTGTTGGTTATCGGAGGTCAGAGTTCAAAGGCGAGACACTATTTAACAAATATATATATCCTAAAATAAATTCAATTAATACGAGGGACTTGTAATTCACTAGAGACATTGCAGAATGTGTCAATCAGCCAGAATTGAAAAATACAATGCGTATTCACTGTATATCCATGCATTTGCATACACCATCCCTTATATAAATAAATAAACTTTCGAGTGAATGATCTAGTTCCTTTTAATTTAGAGGGCAATCAATAAAAACTCATGCATGTCATTAACATATTCTAAAGAAACTAAAGTAAGAATCAATCAATAAAAGGGAGACAAATTGCGTCCCAAAGCTACATAAGTTTTAAGAGTGATCAATCCAGGACTGTGGGGCCTTTTTTTGACAGCAGGGAGCTACAGTACTGAGCATCTCATGTACAGAAATAGATCCAATCTTGTGCAGAATGGTAACTATTTTTTTTCCATAATTGCACAACATGACACATATCTATAACCAACACCATTGCTGAACAATGATTAACCAGAAAAGATAGTTCTTTATTGTCTAAAATCTTCACCTACAGTACCTGGCTATATAAATGAAAACATGTTATATGACATCCAGCAATTTAAAAAATGTGCATAACACTTTCAGGCAGATAATGCTTACATTTGCTCTTATAAAACCGGTATGAAGTCGATGGAATTTTCTTCCATCGTCAGAGTTGTTTAATTTTTTTGGTAGCCATCTGGTATGCCACATAATGTTGAACTTTTTAACTGCCGAACAACATACCGGTACTGCAGAATTACAATGCTTGACCTTGCATGATCTCTTTGAATAGGTTTTATGTCTCTTTCCTTTTTGGAGAATTAGGGGGACAGAGGGAAATAGTATTATAATCCAAATAATTCTGTACCTGTACCTAATAAATGGAGGTAATGCCTGCAGAATGGCAGCATGTTGTGCTTTTATGCTCCTTGTAGCTCTGCACAGGTTACAACATTGTGCTTGTGGTTTATTTTGAACACTGACGTCTTTTTATTCCCAGAGCACAACAATGCTGTTAACAAACCACACGTCGCTGTCAATTACATTTATTTAGAAGAATATTTCTGTCTGTGTGACTTACAAATAGACCTGGTTTATTTTTATGAAAGTTTAGGATTCATAATGCCATTTTCAATTGATTTTAGAAGGATTTGCATTACCGTGGAACACACACGTTTAACTTTTTTGAATGTTAGTGTGATAAACCTGCAAAAAGCTCCTGCAATTACATTTTTCGTTGCTGTTCAGGAAACTAAAATGCATTGGTTTCAAACAAAACATGTACATTCAAAAACATTCACTGTTCACTTTAACACAAGCTTTTACTGGATTTTGCATAATTTATGTTGGAACTGCAGCAGAACACATACTGCACCTTTAACTAGTTTCTGTAAGCTGCCTGATACCTCAGTGGCCCAGCAGCAAAAGTGTCCTAACAAGCCCTGAGTATGTAACGGACAAACCTTGACCTGTACAGAAGGTGGCATTGAAAAGCACGCCATCACCCTATAAATAATTCACTCTGTCACTTCAGCTACCATTCACTGACACTTCCTCTTTAATACTCTATAAACTAAAATGTGCTGTGCCATTCCTCTTAGTTTCAAACTGCTCCCTCTGGGCTGGGAAATGGAATGGTGCCATCAGACCTGAAGGAACCGAAGTGCGGGTGAAATTGCTGTGGCACTGATGTGTGTAAAAGGACCTGATTTTCCTAGACTGTATAGTTTAGATCACAGAGTAAAATCGAGCCATTTTTCCCCGACAATTTTACGTTTTGCAATCTAGCACAGTGCAACAATAAAACCTATGGTGAATCTTAAAAAGGTCTAGTAAAATATCGTTTTAATGGATTTCCTTTAGTATTTTAGACACTTTGTGTTTGTGTTTTTTTACAGGTCCGTTTTGATTTGATTTAAAAACAAAAAAAAATTTGTCATGATGTAAAAATATACAAAACTTTGTCCCTGTTACCAAGAATATAAACGACAGTTTTAGAGATGGCATTTTTCTATAGCTTGTAGTCCCATTAATGGCACAATGCTTTAATTGCAGTTAGAATGTCGATTACTGAGCTGTTGAAAGTTATGTAATTGACATCATTGTATTTTCTTTGTTCTAAAACTTTTGCATGGGAGGGTTAAACTGTCCCCAATAAGAGACTGTTTATAATTTCTTCTCCACTATTCCCTTATTCACACTTTTGTAAACAATGTGCAATGGGGAAAAAAAAAATGGCATTCACTTCATTAACAATGAAATTATCAGAATGTGAGGATCACACATTATTGTATTTAGGTAGTGTGACCTGCAGTATATTTGAATCGAATTACTAAACAAATTAGGTAACCTTATTAAACTAAATTCCTAGTATCTTGGCACTATAATTGAATTAATTAAAATATTTTACCATTTCAAACTAAACTTCCCTGTTACCCGTGTCTTGGTTCAACTGCACAGTAAATCCCACTTCAGCATTTCAGTTCTTTTTTTTGGGGGGAGTGTAAAATGTTTTTATTTTTTCAATGTCACATCCTACTTTACACTACATGTCTCTAATTGCTGTGTATTTACATATTAGTTACTTTGTACATACTGTACATGCATTCTTGCATGTAATTACAATGTTATTACGCATAGTTACAATGTATTTTTCCATGATACAATCTTAACCCTTTTCTGATACAATTGTGCATCATGCAAAAATATTTCCACATTAAGTACAGTGTAATTATGCATAATAAAATTGTAATTGTGTAAGTGTAACTACTATATACAGTGGCTTGCGAAAGTATTGACCCCCCCTTGGCACTCTCCAAACAGGTCAGGGACAAAGTTTTGGAGAAGTACAGATCAGGGTTGGGTTGTAAAAAAAATTCGAAACTTTGAACATCCCACAGAGCGCCATTAAAGCCATTATTAAAAAATGGAAAGAATATGGCACCACAACAAACCTGGCAAGAGAGGGCCGCCCACCAAAACTCACGGACCAGGCAAGGAGGGCATTAATCAGAGAGGCAACAAAGAGACCAAAGATAACCCTGAAGGAGCTGCAAAGCTCCACAGCAGAGATTGGAGTATCTGTCCATAAGACCACTTTAAGCCATAAACTCCACAGAGCTGGGCTTTACGGAAGAGTGGCCAGAAAAAAGCCATTGCTTATAGAAAAAAATAAGCAAACACATTTGGTGTTCGCCAAAAGGCATGTGGGAGACTCCCCAAACATAAGGAAGAAGGTACTCTGGTCAGATGAGACTAAAATTGAGCTTTTTGGCCATCAAGGAAAACGCTATGTCTGGCGCAAACCCAACACCTCTCATCACCCCGAGATCACCATCCCCACAGTGAAGCATGGTGGTGGCAGCATCATGCTGTGGGGATGTTTTTCATCGGCAGGGACTGGGAAACTGGTCAGTATTGAAGGAATGATGGATGGCGCTAAATACAGGGAAATTCTTGAGGGAAACCTGTTTCAGTCTTCCAGAGATTTGAGACTATCCTGCTGGAAGGTGAACCTCCGTCCCAATGACCCTAAGCATACTGCTAAAGCAGCACTCGAGTGGTTTAAGGGGAAACATTTAAATGTCTTGGAATGGCCTCGTCAAAGCCCAGACCTCAATCCAATTGAGAATCTGTGGTATGACTTAAAGATTGCTGTACACCAGCGGAACCCATCCAACTTGAAGGAGCTGGAGCAGTTTTGCCTTGAAGAATGGACAAAAATCCCAGTGGCTAGATGTGCCAAGCTTATAGATACATACCCCAAGAGACTTGCAGCTGTAATTGCTGCAAAAGGTGGTTCTACAAAGTGTTGACTTTGGGGGGGTGAATACTTACGCACGCTCAAGTTTTCTGTTTTTTTGTCTTATTTCTTGTTTGTTTCACAATAAAAAATATTTAGGATCTTCAAAGTGGTAGGCATGTTGTGTTAATCAAATGATACAAACCCCCAAAAAATCAATTTTAATTCCAGGTTGCAAGGCAACAAAATAGGAAAAATGCCAAGGGGGGTAAATACTTTTGCAAGCCACTGTAAATACACAGTAATTGGAGACACTTAATGTAATGTGTTACCTAGTTAACATTCCCTGTGTTTCACAACCGTTGCACAAACAATTTAAATGCAGTACAAATGGCTGAAAAGATCGTGGTTACTGCTGGGTGATACAGTAACCCAGGGATTACATTTGAATTATGGTACCACTGTAATTGCAGCATTTTAAACGGACCAAATTACAAAACCTATGATAACTGTGTTGAATTATTTAACACTTGCACTGTGTACAATAGCAAAAATACAACGGTTTATTTTTGTTTTCCCCAAACTGGCTACAAAGAATGCCGCACCATAATTAATATGTTATCTTAGGGTAAGGAAATCAACTTTTTTAGAATCACGTTTCCACAAAATTACAAATACGACAAGCACATAAATACAGTAATACAACTGCAGTTGTGAGGTTGAGTTGTCTGAGAGTGGTTTAGAGACCATGCTGTTATTCTGGTCAACAACAGCATTACATGTGTATAAAGAACACATCAGATCATTGATCGAGCACAGAGGTATTACTTGGAGTTCTGTAAGTGGAAAGAAAATGTATGAATGCCAGGAACTACAAAATAAAGTGCTGGGGACTATACTGAGATTTTCTTGAATATATTGGAACAAAAAATCCACCATACTGCATTCTGCTTTTCTAAAATCTGACAAAAGAATATACAGCATATTAAAATAAGGGTGAATTTCTTAATACAATACAATATAGTACAAACATACATTTAGCATCCCATCACAATGTGACCAGTGACTCCTGATTTGATTGACATGGTGGTATTGAGTTCTTCTTGAGTGCACTGAAGTGCATTTATTTCCTGATTGTTAATTATAATTCAACAGGGTAATAAAATGGTTCTTGCCGCTTTTCTGTTACTTTGATTTATGAAGACTGGCTTGTTAAGAGTAAGAAAGCTATTGATTGTCATTACTGTTATCATACCTGTGCTTCATGGGATTTGTTGTGAGGAAATGGGTACCAATAACACCAACAGTGACCCTGCCAACATGAGACTGCACAACAACAATGATGTGGAGGCATTAGGTGGCAAGCAACCTTAGTAGGCCACAAGGAGGAAAATAAAATGGAGAACTTTTAGAATAAAGTGATAGAACAAAACAGTTAGTGTGACCAGTATGAAAGAATGGCTTTTTATCTGCCCACAGCAGGGCTGAGGTATGTCTGTTTGTGTCTACTTGCCTCACTGCGATTTTGTTACCATAAGGACACACATAAAGATGCTAGGGGTATTGAAAGTGCTTCTAGATTTTGCTGATTTAAGTGTAACATATTTATTTACCTCCCGGCAACCAATCACTCATTTTATTTACTTTGAACCCTGTACTTAAGAAATAAACAGTACAGTATATAAAATTGCTTGATTGTGAATATGTGGTGAGTTGTTTAAAAAAAGTGTTTTCTATTCAGCATGACTGTAACCTTTGCTGTCCAAGCAGTAGCATACATGGTTAAAAACCCTCGCTTCTTCTCTTCCTATCTTTTGCAGCACTATAATCTTTCCTGCACTTGATGTTTTGCTCCAACCTGTGATCAAAGGGAAAAGTACTGCACTGCAAAGAATCATTATTATCATCAAGGAGGCAGTATACACTCCGGGGCAGGGACATAGCAAAGAGAACAAGGTTTCATTTGTACCAATCGAGTAGCACATTTCAATGGGCAGTATGTGCAACATATCTCATTAGAAACAGCTAAATGCATAATCCAGCCTGACAGTCACAAGTTTAGAAAGCTGCAGCAAAGTATGAGCAACCAGGTGTCGCTTAAGAAGGAGTCTGAATTCAATCAAAGTTTATGGCAGCACCAAAGTTCCCCTTTACACTGACTACAGCGCTGCCCCTTTTGCTCTTTAATTGTAACTGTAATGATTGAAAAGGTCAGGATTAGGAAAAGAGGAAAGCAATTTCTTGTAGCAATCGTTATTATTGGTAATCGAAGCTTTATTATTAAGTGTTATCCATAACAGAAATGCTTAATCAAGGCCAAGTCTACCAAAAAAAAAAGTCACCTTCACCTATATGTAAAGAGATAGACTGGAGAGACCATTTTGCATTGTGTGAAGAGAGGGTAATTTTGAGGAAGCAGCATCACAGGGGCTGTTGGCTATTAGATCTATTTTTGGTCATGTGATTAAGTTTTAACCAATCGCTGCCAGAATGTCAAAAAGGACTAATTCATAAATATGTACATAGTCTAGTAAAACTGACATGGATGTTGGATTTCCTGTTTTTCCCAATTCACCCCGATTTTATAATTTAATTGAAAGCACTAGTCATAACGGAATGTCTTCCTTGTAAAAAAAAAAGTTACTGGAAGAATATAGCTCAGAATCAATATTTTATAATGAAGTGTTTGTTTTTTTTCACTGTCAATATGGGATAATGAAATTCAAAATTAAATAGAAATTAAAGGTTTATTTTAGGCAACGGGGAATAAATAGATTTGCAGCTGTGTTTATTTATTTTGTCACATGTAATAATTATTTAATTATTTGGCAATATGTCAACCAGAAGTCCTTTTCAATATTTATTCAATGAAAAGGATGTCAAGTCAAAACCTTTGTCAAATCGACATTTTTGTCAAATCTTCATTTTAACAATGAAAACCGCAATAATGGTCCAGACGGGCAATCTCCTTGATTTAAATTGTAATGCTGTAGTACAGTAACTTTGGAGATGCCACTGTTCTACAGGGCTGCCCTTGGGGAGTATCCACATGTACTGTGGCTTATCTTGTCCAAGTGCTTCATTTTGCTTTTGCCACAAAAACAGGGGCTCTGTTGGTCTCGTATGTATATATCGCATGTTAACTGCGATAAGAGCAGCTGGAAAACTGTGTTTGAGTCCGATGTGTTTCTCAGGATAATAAACATTACTCTGGGGGAAGTGTAAAATACATATATATCTGATTAAAACGTGTCAGTGTAATATTTACAGAACTACCACACCTGAAGCATTCTGCTAATATTCTACATTCTGAAATAAGTGGATTAAAACAAACAGTGATTTTGAGCCCAAGAGAAACTTTAGTTCCCTGGGAAATCTTTGACAGATAATGAAAAGCCTCCTTATTTCTTTTTATACTCATGGCGTCCATGGTTACGCGATAAGCTAATTATGAAATGTGTCAAGGCTGGCTCTTGAGATATCACTTAGGAATCCCTGAACAGAATATCTAGTCCACACAATACCTTGGTATATACTACAGGCACAATTGTATTCCACATAAATGAGTTTTCAATACAGTTTGTATAGTAGCAGGTAGACACACTGAGGAATCTGTAATGTTTCTATTCAATAACTTCATAGTGTATAATTCTAAGTTATGTCTGTCATTTGTCACAGAATGCTGTTTCAATTGCAAACAAAAAAATGGAAACACCTGGGTAAATGAGGGACACCAAGTATATTGAAAGCAAGGGCTTCCACATAGGTGTGGCTCATGCGTTAAGTAAGTAAATAACATCCCAGCATGCTTAAGGTCATGTATAAAAATGCTGGTCAGGTTTGATTGCTTTTAATTGTGGCTAGCATGGCTGCAAGAGGAGACCTCAGTGACTTTGAAAGAGCGGTGATTGTTGGGGCACGTTTGGGAGGAGCTGCAGTAACCAAGACAGCTCAACTTGCTGATGTTTTACAAGCAACGGTGTTTAAGGTGATGTCGACATGATACTCCGAGGGAAAGACATCATCAGCAAAGGACAACAGTGGGCGGAAGCGCATACTCCAGGATCATGATATCTGTGCATTAATTCTAAATACAAGGCAAAACACGCAAGCAACTGCAGATCAATTGACTGCAAATATCAACCTGTGGCACGAGTACCCAGTTTCATCAAAAATGGTCTGCTGAGAACTCCACAGAGTGGGATACCATAGTCGGGTTGCAGTGCACAAACCGCTCATCACACCTGGCAATGCACGTTTACAAGTCCAGTGGTGAAAAGAGCACAGGCAATTAACTACCAAGCAGTGGAGAAATGTGATATGGTCAGATGAATCGTCTTTCAGCATGTTCTTGACAAATAGACGGATGCATGTGTGACACCAACCTAAAGAACTCTACAGCCCTGAGTGCTTGGTTCCAACAGTGAAGGGTTCTGGTGGTTCCGTAATGTTGTGGGGCACATATTCCTGGCATGGTTTGGGTGCACTCATTTCCTTAGAAAGCAAGGTCAATGCTAATTGTTACTTAATGGTACTGAGTGATCATCTTCACCCCATGTTGCTGCATTTCATTCATTCCAGGAGTGGAGGGGGGGTGTCTTCCAGGATGACAATGCCCCCATCCACAGAACATGTGTGGTCACCCAATGGTTTGATGAGCATGACACTGATGTTACCCATATGTCATGGCCTTCTCAGTCACCAGATCTGAATCCAATAGAGCATTTATGGAATATTCTGGAACGAATATTTTTCCACCACCATCAGTCAGGTGTGAGTTGATTGTCTTTCTCGTGGAAGAATGGTGCCGCATCCCTCCTGCAAAATTCAAGAGGCTGGTAGATATATATTTAACAGAAATGTACAGTTCTGTTGATGTTAAATTTATTTATGTTCCTGTATTACATAGAGTATAGCTTGGGTTACTTGTGCTCCATAATTAAGGTAACCCGTTGACTGGTATGTCTGCTCAGAGAGTGCATTATTAACATTTTTATAGATGAAAATGGCCCACTCTGAACAGGAAGATTGATAGATCTCTTAACACAATTACAGTGCAGTCTATAAACATGTTTGCAGGGGGCATGTTTAAAAGCTTTCATAGCAATTTCATTATCTACCATTCTACACGAACGAGAAGCATCTCTGGGCACTTTTGCAAGCTAAAAAATTAACAGCACTTAGACTGCCAGTGATGGATATGGTTGTTTTTTAAAAAAGGTACTTTTCTCTGCATGGAGACTGTACTGCTCGGAGGGATTCAGTACTTTGAAACATTACATCTCTGTACAATGGCTGCCGTTGTAGACCATTCATTTAAAAGTAAAAAAATAAATATTAATAACAATTCCAGAAATCATCCTTGAGCTGTAAGATATACACACTTGTTTTAAATATATCGTTAAGGTTTTCTCCAAAATGTTGTTATATAATGCAGAACAAAGAGACGACTCACTACCTTCATTTCTTTTGCTACCTGATGTGTAATTGAGCTTATTATAATCCTCCTGCAATGTAGAAGTTTTGGTTACAGAAGAATGTACACTAGAGGAATATACTTTATTGTAAAGTGTAATTGGCTACAGGGCAAACCTTTGATAGACTACTTCTATGCATATTGCTCTGTAATCGGATGCACATTGCAAAGATATACAGTAGTAACTAGAGACAATAGCGAACTTTCAGCCCAGCAGAGAGCACTAGAGATCATAAACATATTTCACACCAGCTCAGAAACTGCTTGTCATTTCAGTGTCTAGGATGGTTAACCAAAATCCTGATTTTCTGCATAATACAACTTTTTTATTTTGCTGCACTCCTTATTATAAGCGCACAGGGAATTGATGAGTTGGGGCGGAGAGAGGGTTGGGCTGCAGTTATTTTACCCATGTCGCGTGCAGAGAGAGAGAAACCACTTGAGCAGTAATTTACTGGCAGGGTAAATGGGATGTGTTACATTGCATTATGTGAAATGGTTACCTCGTTTTAGCGAGATTCATTTCTTTCTTTTATTGAGATTGCCAGATAACACAGAACTGTTCTCTTTTTTTGTATGTCACAGCCCTCAGAAGGTTAATCCCATGCATTTAAGTTTCACTAGCTTTTTAATGCCAATTTCGTTGTTTTTATTTCCCTTATGGGTTCTGTGGTGTTTACAATTGCTCTGAGTGGTTCTGGGTTCATTTGCTTCTATCGTTTTTAGCCTTTATTTGTCTTTTGAGCTTGTTAGAAGAATCTGAAGTACTCTTCTGCATATACAGTGTATAGATAGAGAGCCACTCCAAATGAGCAGAGGAAATGTATAAAAGCAATTCATATTGCATTTGAAATTACTTACACTTCAATTAATGGTAACACTTTACAATGTCTCCTAATTACTCTGTATTTACAAAGTACTTACGCATAATTACACTTATGCATAGGTGCAATATACTTAATGTGTAAATATTTTTGCACGATATAACCCTAATCCTTTTCTGATATATTATGTACTTGCATACATCGTGCAAAGATTTACACTAACTGCTTTCTAACTATGCCTAATCACATTATAATGTGTAAGTACACATGTGTTTACTAAGTAACTACTATGTACATACACAGTAATTAGACACAACGTAAAGTATAACCCAATTGATAGCATTAAATTGTCCTCCTGAGGTACTCTGTCCATGAAACCTTTTCTCAGCTGTTTTAGAGATTGCAGCATTTACTCTCCTTTTTTAAAAGTTTTAATCTGAGAAGAAAAAAGAAAAATTGCTCTTTCTTCAGAGACTAAATGACAGCTCTCATGACACTTAGAACTGAACAAAATACCTCTGGAAAAATAATAGATGAATTAATAAGAGTGTGCTTTACACAAAGTCTGTCAGGGCGTCAGGACAGCGTTTTGTCATACGCTTCTGGTTAATACATTTTTGGTTGGGTTGTTACTGTATGGCAAGTAATCAAAAAGCTTTTCTAAATGTGTTTTTGTTTGCTATCTCACGTTGCTGAGCAATCCATAATTATGAAAAGCGAATATATTTTGTACAATATTGTTGTTGATGGAGTCACTGTGTTTCAAGCCAGTTTTGTGATTTAGGACCAGACCAGTATGCTCATAACCCTTCTGCCTGTGCTCGTAAATATTTGTCGTTTACCCCAAGACTAATTCTACACTGCGGCTTTAGCAGCTTGGCCCCTTTGTTGAAAACAAAGCTTAAGCACGCTTTATAAAGACAGCATGTATACTGCAGCAGTAATACAAAAAATCCTCTGTGTCAGTGCAGTTAGACCATACAGAGTAGCTGTACCTTGTCCACAGTGGATGCTTTCCAATCAAAGAAATAGTCTGCAGACTTCCGGCATTATTGGAGAAGTCAAATTACAGCAGATTTGCAATGCAGTGTTTTGTCTATCGCTTGTTGATGCTGTTAATGTAACACCTTGTCATCTCTTTGTTCCTAATTCCCATCCTGCTCAGACATGTGTGAACTTCTCTGGACTTCCTGCAGAGCTTCAATAGGCTTGCAATGCTGGCGAAGCCTGCCTACCCCTAGGTGGAGCTTTGGGACTAGCGACTTTATATTTCTATCCAACACATTTCTATGCTTGACTAACGGCTGGGTCAACCTACTTTCATTGGCTTGATCTGGATAGGCAGCTACACTGCCATGAGATGGGTGTAATTGAATGAATTAACAGTACTGTAAGGCCTGGTTAGTGGTTTAATTGGTTCAATCTGATCAAACAGCTGGTTTAAGTTACAGTTCCTAGTGTCAAGTCAAATTGAACCACGTCTATAAATGTATAATCCATTTTATGTTGTATTTCTGAAGAAGTCTGTTTCCAATTGGCCATTTGGTTAGTCATTAAAAAAAAAAAAAAGGAATGAGATGCAAATCATGCTTGATCTTTTATCTTCTGTGTGGTTGATATTAATGAAAGATTCACAAGATAAATATGTTCTTATTATCAGGGATTCATATATGACTTCTAAGGCTGTTTCTTGTGTTTTCAAGGTGCTATTTAAAATACAGACCCAGCTCTAATCGTGGTGTTTTTTTTTTTTTTTGTAATTGGATTTGTTCGCCTTCATTAATATTTTACAGTTTATAGAAAAACGATGAACTTTACAATTCAATGATAACTGTGCATTATTTAGATGCAGTTGGTCGAGTTCTTAATCGGCTATTGGATGATATGCATAAGCTGTATACTTGGAAAAGTAGTGATCCCCACCGCACAGAGCTGGTAGAAAAGGGCAGCCAATTCCAAATGGAAAGTGTATGTTCATCGAAGTTCAAGATTTATCTTTTATATCCGTGGGATTTAAGTGTTGCTATTTATTAAAGCTTCCTTTTATTTATACTGTGTGTTTTTGTTGTATTAATTGTATTAATTTCATTTAATGGTATTTTTGACATTTACATTTATTTAAAGCATTATGGGCTTTGCAGGATCATTTTCAATAAATGCTAAGTACTGTGTTTATATACACTTGAATTTATTATTAAATAAGCATATTAGACAATAGCTGAGCTTTTAATTTAGCACAGTTGTAGCCTACTAATATTAATTCAATTGTATACAAGGTGGAACATGTATGCACAAAGGCATATTGATTAAAATGTATGTATGTTCATTTTACAAAACCCATTTTCTTTATCTCAACACCTGCTGTGCCACCTTTGGAATTTCTTCTTTTGATTTGATTGGAACCAAGTGTTGTGTTTTTTTTTTTTTTTTTTGTCAGATGGTGAGCGTTCCCCTTTTATCAGTCTGGACAAGGCTTTAGAGAGTGACGCGTGTTCTACATATCTCTTACAGTATTGATACAATGTTAAACTTTTTACATTCTGTATTGTATTATGCACCAGAGCTGCAGCAACTGTTAGTTACAGTGTATATAATTCTGGGGATTTGCAGAACAGTTAATTTTCCTTTTTAACAGGAACATTGCCTTTCTCTTACAAATATGCAGCAGCAATTTATACAGAAATGGCAAACTATAAAATAAAGATGAAATGTCTTCTCAAAGGCATTAGAAGTTTGTAGCATGTATGCTATGTCTTTTTAAAAACATCTTGATGTCGGGTGGAAAAGCAGATGTTTTTTCTTGTAGGGGGCAGGGGTTTCTGTGAGTTCTCAAAAAAGCAGCTCTTAATAGAGCAAGCTGTGTGTTGTAGTGTGTGTAAATCAGCGTGGTGTGAAAGGTTTACACATGTCACTGGCTTGTGTCCTTTACTGGTGTCAAGGCGTAAAAAACAAAACAAAAACCCTGTTAGTGTTTTCCATTCTAGCCTGTGTAGGTTCTGTATGAGACTCATATTTAATCATTATTCAGTCTGTTCGTAGCTATAATTTTGTTTAGTACAAAGTTACTGGTAGGTGTAATTGAATTTCAGAGGCTTTAGTGCTCATCACCACAATACTCAAAGCAATCGTTTTGCTATTAGCTGGTATCTACTATTCACCAGTGTTTACTAGTCATCTTGCACCATAGGAACGGCACCTGGAGACAGGAGAAGAACACCAGATATAAACCAATGGGTCAAACATATGTTGTTGGAAGTGTCTCTCTTGCAGAGTAGGTGAAGACAATCATAGTTGCTTTATCACCTGCAGGTTAAAGTAATCTGGAAGTCCATTTTTCCACTGTCCACACATTGTGCTCTTTTCTTTTTTTCTATTATGGATCTGGTACTGCATTAACCCCAGTGTCTTTAGATGGAAATCTTGCCTTTGTTACTGGAGAAGACAGAGGGGGTTCTTTCAGGTGTAGCTGCTTTGAAAAGAATGCAAGAGACACAGTTTTATTGTTTTAATGAATAATAATAATCTTTTAACACAATACTGGGGTAACAGGCAACACAATTATAATATAGATGCAAACAAAACTGCAAGTTTGCAAAATTAACACGAGACTCCTTTCCATCCTATTATTTCAGAGACTTGAGGTGCCTGCTCTAGAACCGGCCTCTCCTAATGTTCTGGTTATTCAAGGTGAGTGTATTTATTAGAGTCCTGCGTTTCTGCACTGACAACACTTGGAGGTCAGGCAGAGCAGGATATTTTTCCAGCAGATTGAGCACAGAGAAGCTGCCAGGAAAGCAAGCTTGCTGTAAACTCCCTGTGATGTAAAGTGGCCCCCTGATTTGCCCTATGATTCATTGCCTTGTTATACCTGCGCCTCTGTTGAAAAGTGCTCACTTCTTCAATCAATCCATCTCCATTCACTGCAGACACATTTAGTTAAGTCACTTCTTCTCCCTTGACATTCTCTAAAAGTAGCTGTTGGCGTTTGCAAAAGCTATTAAAACTCCAACTGAATTCTAAAGATACATTAATCAGTTATCCTAATTTAAATGATTTTATAAACTAGCATGTGCCTTTTGGTAGTTATTTAACTTTAGGCTATATTGCCAAAAGTTGCTTTCAGCTATCTATCTGTCTATCTTCTGTTTTTGCCTGAATATACTATTCAGAAAGAAGACATCCACTTAGTAGTAAAAATAACAGTTTATTGGTTGTGAAAGATATGCCTGATGGCACATGAACAAACAGCAAACAGTTATGCCTGACATGAACATGATAACCAACAGATACATAATACTTTCACATTACAATTGGCCAATGGCCTTATCCGTTGGAGCTCGATAGCCGCCCCTATGCTGTACAATACAGTGATTAAGAATGGCTCGGCCAATGGGCAGGACAAATGGCAATTGTCAATATAGAGTTTAAGTGGCATGAATTGGTGTAATGTATGGTTACATATTTCATACATCTGTACAGTAATATTCTATTCCTGTAAAAAACACTTTACCCTTCCCTCTTAAAGTCCAGGTGCTTATAAAATTAAGTGGTTCATTAACATAAAGGATTGCACACAGACTGCTGATGGAAAAGATTGAATCGATTCCTGGCGCAGGCTCGGCCAGGAATCTTTCACAGGATCTGACATTTTCCTTTAAAGGGCAGCTTTAGCTGAGGTAATCCTTTGTTGATATTTCTACCACTATTGCAAGTTTTATATTCTTAGGCTGTCTCAGTCATCGGAAATTGATGAGAGACGCTGGTTTAAAAGGTCAGTTTGTGCTCTCAGACGGGTGACCACAACCTCTGACCTGAGTGTACAACTCTCCAGGATTTCATCTGTACCTCTCCTTGTCTTGTTCTCACTCTCTGTCAATATGAAATTTAACCAGGATAACCCTGAAACAAGGTGTGCCTGCAATTTTACAGGATTAGAAATGCGTTTTCTTTGAATATCAACTGGGCTACAAGGAGTTTGAGGGCAGTGTTGGCCAATTAGGGGAGGGGAGAGGGCTTTTTTAGTTACTCCTGCACACCTTTTTAATTTATCTATACCCATAAAATAACATTGTGCACTCTCTGGAAGTCCTTGCCCTGTGCTGTATTTACATATGAGTGCACCCACAGTCAATTGAAATCGCCCGATGGGCATAAATATATAGGCACACAATATACCGTGAACAAATGGCTCTCTTGTAGACCAAGGTTATGAAAATCAAAACCAAGCATGCAAGTCTCTTTTAGTCTGCAGTATTTGAATCTGTAAAATGGTTTAAAATGTAGGTTGTATTTAGTTCAATTTGAATTAACCACTATATCTTTTAAAAAAAATAAAATAAAAAAATTCACAACTACAGTACAAAAATCTATGCCTGCAGCCAGATCTTTGGGATGGTGGAAGACATTCTCCAAGTTCAGTCTGGGGTCGCCTCAGGATTATACTAATTGCCCATGTTAACCTTTCAATTGCAAAAAGGAAGGCAGCATTATATTACCAGTTGGCTTATAGTTGATAACAACGTACAGCGACAATGTGCTCTTTCAGCTTTGGGGCATATAATAATCCACTGCCATTCTCTTTTAAATAAGCAGATACTGCCAATCTTCTTGAACGCTTCTATCTTGTCCCTTGTTCTTTTATTCTTTATTCTCTGAATTCACTTTTGTTATCTCATTTCATAATGATAACAATTGTTGTCCAATTGAATCAACTTGGAAGCGACAGTCTTTTATACCTTGTAAGTGCAAATGAGTAGAGATTAATTAGCTGCCAGTAGCAGTAACGCACTAAAACCTGCTTAATATAAACCACACCATTCCTGTTAATATGTAGGAGCAGTTTGTGTGTGCAAAGACACTTTCTCTACCCCCAATGCAAGAATGTGATTAAAAAACTATTTTGTGATCACTTTTCAGCACATGCTAGCTAATTAAATGATTTAAGACTG
This sequence comes from Polyodon spathula, assembly GCF_017654505.1. Lineage (NCBI taxonomy): Eukaryota > Metazoa > Chordata > Actinopteri > Acipenseriformes > Polyodontidae > Polyodon > Polyodon spathula. Next base: position 34,341,781 of record NC_054545.1, on the reverse strand, counting down.
CAATATCCTCTAAAGTATCATCATCATCATAATAAAAGAAAAAGATTTGATTTTTAGATTTTGTTTTAGAATGAGCTCTTTGAAATGCCTTCAGAAGGGAATAGAAGAGCGCTGTGCTGTACATTGCCAGCTTCTGTTTGCTGGCTTCCCATTGTTTTTAAAAAGCAAACTCTGAAGAAATTAGGTCAGTTTGGGAGGTTTTACGGAATTACTGTTCTTGAAAGAATATTAGTAAAGAGATGGCCAGACAATAAAAATAAAAGATTCCCATGCAGAAAGTTACCAATTTACTTAAGATATTATCAGTTAATTATATGTATAGCAGTCCCAGAGGAAAGACCTGTGGGTTTGTGTAACGGGTTCTGTCCCGTGTCGATGAGATGAGGTTAAAACTGTATAACAATGAATGAGGGTGGACTTGTTTGCATTGTGGTTAAGACTGTTGATTTGCGGTGCATGCAGTAACCGATTCGCGTTCTGCCTCCTCCCTGTTATTTTTTTCAGACCCTTGTTATAAAGGTGGCAGCCTACATGGTTACAGAACCACACTGAACCCTGCAGGGAGTGTTTTTCCTTACCTGCAAACAGCATGGCAGATGGCTGAATAAGATAGCAAATTTTATTGAGTTGTTGAAATGCAAACATGAATCATCTGCAAAAAAAAAAAAAAGAATCAAACTGTGGATCTCAAAGAAGGAACAATCCATTTAATTATTTTTCTAATGCTTACTAATTCTGGATTGCTTTTTAAATGAGCTGAGCATGCGAGATATACCCCTGGGAGAACAAAATAAAAAAAATTTAAAATAAAAAAAGATCCAAAATATGTATGTCATGTGTTAACTTGCAGGCACTTTGCATCGGTAGTCCTGTAACCATCTGTTAAAAATCATGCACAGCTTATAGAATTGTTAGGCAGAACTAAATTTAGGGTGTATGTAATATATAACTTTTTTTTTTAATAATAATTTATTCTGTAATCTTTTTAATACCATTTCTAGCGCTATGGTCCCAGGAATACTTTTTGCATTTGGGTACTTGTGCACTAGAAACAATGCAAATTAATAATATAACTTTACAAATAATTAATAACTTTGGCAGTGTCCTGTATGAAATGATGGTTTACCAATTATATTGTATAGTACCATGAAAAATGGTAATACTGGAATACGTGTGTGTATACTAGCAAACACAAAGACTTGATATTGCAGTGTTTTTCAGGTTTGCAATAATTCTGTGCGTCTCTCTTTAATATTCCCTGTGCAGAAACATTTGTTAACGGAGAATCTTTAGAAACAAAGAGCTCAAACTGGATCATGTAATATAAATGAAAGGAAGTCCAGGGGAGGTCATGCTTAGATAAATAATTAAACTCTACACCCATGAGATGGGATATTTCCAGGTCAAGGCAGAATACTCTATTGCTGTTTTGGAGAATTGTACTAATTTTCTGTTTTAAGCACATAGGGCCATATTTCTAAAACATGTTAAACTTGACATGCATTTTTGTGTTAAAACACTTTCAACAAAATGTCATACTGTGAATATAGTTTAGCTGTTTAAATCGACACATTTGCATGCAGTTTATTGGGTACTGTTCATGTGACCTAATTTTAACCCTACCTTTGTTTACCTATTGTATTACAACTGAAATCCTGTTGCTTGTAGTATGTATCTATAACCCATTTTCACTACCTAAATAACGCTTAATCAACACAAGGAATTGTCAAGAGGTTGCGTACTGTACATATGTCTCCAGTATTCACTATCTGCGACGATGATAAATAAGCTTTAAAGAAAGAACTGATCAATAGCCCAGATCATTGAAGGACGACAGACTTGTTCAGAGAACTGTGTACAAAGAAAAGCTATCAAACTGTAAAAACAAACTCCTTACAGTGAACATTAGCAGCTTAAAGTTGGTCAAAGTCAGATTATAAGCATGGTTGGGGATGAATGCAGTTGCAAGAAGTTTATAATTTGCATTACCGCAAAACAACCTCGTCAGTGATGACAATAAAACTGAAAGAAAACCATATATTGGATTATTCTATCTCCTATACTGAAAAAGCAAGCTTCTCTAACTGGAGGTGAACCCACCTAAAAATAATAAAATAGTCAGAGGAAAGATTGAGGGCTTAATCGCTGATTTTCATAACCGATGCACTAAAGATAAGCGTGTTTGTGTGGGTGACCCAACAGGGGGTTTGTGATAATGATATATCTTGATCATTAGCGCTTTTATTTCAACAGCTATCAACACTTTAGTACACGGAGCTTGAAGCTGTCACTTTCCACTCAAAGTAAACACTCAAAATAAACACCAATTATAACAATACCTATGGCAATAACAGCATAACAGTGTTTTGTATTTATTTTATTTTTAAGTGTGAATTAATAAACATTTCCTCAAGCAACAGTAATTGAGAGTTTAAAAAAAAAAAAACTATGAACATTCTAGTTTCTACAATTAGCTGTTTAAATATTTAGAGAATGGTGATTATATATATACTTTTATAAACTGCAAGTTATGCTTTATTTGATATATATTTAAAGACATTTTCAGTTTGTTCATGTTTTAGTGGTAGTGGTTCATAAATAACCTAACCCAATGCCCCATTCTATCCCTTTTTAAATTACTGTAGAACTACCCTGTTCCACTTTGTTTTCATTCTAGGTCCAACCCTAACCCCAGCCCTGCAAAAATAATCCTGTGTCTCTTTTTATATATTCTAAAAATGTACACTTGGATACAAATACAAACGGTCATGCATTTATTATTATTACGTATTGTCCTGTAATCTTTGGGAAAGCCAAAACAAAATACAAATGGCAGGAGTCTTTGTACAGGGAATCCTAAACACACAGTGGCCTGTATTCCCAGATGCCAAACTTATTTATTTTTCATAATATTTCATTCTGGTGGCTTGGGACTTCATGTATGTCCAGTTCAAAATGAATGGGAGTTTTTGTTTCTTACCAGCCTCGCAACATGTAAAGTATTGCTCCCTATTGTACAACTTGACTCATGCTTGACATAAGCCATTGTGAAAATTACAAATGAACTTAATGAATGTAATAAATAAAATCTTGTCACTGTAATATGGCAAAACGCCATAATTACGTGATACACGCATTGCTCGACATCTTATTCATATGTAACTGACTTAAACCGAATTAAAAGATCAGGGAGGTGCTTTATAATGATCCAGTACAATACGCCTTAGGGTCAAATAACTACTTTTGTCAATTAATAGATTTATGATTCCATTTTTATCTTTTTTAAATATATATAAAAAAAATAATAAATTGAAATTACATGTCTCTCCATAACATATTGATGTGTGGCTTCATCTATTTAAATTAGGGTCTGCATGGGCCATTTGTGTCCTGCAGTGAAATTACTGAATCTTTTTTTTACGGTCTCCTATATCATTTTTTTTTTTTTTTTTAAATCTAATTTAGAATAGTAAATGTTAAATGCCTCTGGTAGTCTTAACATTTTTATGAGCAACAATATCGTCTTTCTCTTATAAATGATTTTTCAATTATACGTCCAGTGGGGTTTATACTAATTAGATGGAGATGGTTGTAGCTCGATACAGGGTTCGTTTCACCAAAAAGCATCTCAAGGGCCCAAGCCATGTGTGAAGGCTTTTTTTTTAATGTGAGCAGGAAAGTTCAGTTCAACAATACAGCAGCTGTGCTTATATTTATCATCGCTGAAGCATCACTAGTATTAACATTAGAAAATGTAAATAACTTCCATTTAATGGTGTTGTAATAAACTCAGTTTACACCTCTCATTTGTAGCAGTCTGTGACTTGGACCAGTGCTGACTTTCCAGCACCTCAAGGTTGCCCTACTCCTGCTTCAAATTGCCCGACTGCCCACACAATGAATGGAATTGCAGTACAGCATATTTCTGCACCGAGACCATTGTCATGTGAATTTTCATTTCATTTGCATGAGGGGGTGATCCCTGTTGATATGTTATCTGCACTCATTTACTTTGGGCAGCAACAATTTGACACACTCACTCACTAATCCATGGATCCGAGCATGTCCATTTCTCATGCTGTAAAACAGGACTTAAACACATGCCTTCTGTAATGATTTTTTTTTTTTTTTTTTTTTTTTTAATTCTAGTAAAATCAAAGATGGTATATATTGACAAACTTAGTGTTGGAGTTTTAGTTGGTCATTCGGGATACACTTCAATAGAAGTACATTACCTATTATATATATATATATTTTGCTCAAATATATATAAATAAATAGAGGGATGGAAATAATCCTCCTATTGCATAGCAGTTTGATCCGTTCCTGGTTTTACTGTGAGTTTAATAAGACACACCTGAGCTTGGTACCTGTACACTGGCTAATCAAGCAAAACGTGGAATGGGACAAACTGCTGTGCAGTAGGATTCTTATTACCATCCCTGTATATTGTACTTTCATTGCAGTTACCATTTTTAATAAGATGTTATGTATTTACTGTATATTTTTAGGAATCATATCTTTTGCTGTAAGTATGTGTAGCCACAGCGTACCTGGCATTTCTTTTCACTGTACTTTCTCTTTGACTATCTCATTTTCAACAGCATGTCGGGAAGGTACAGGTTCATGCATTTGTAATTGCCTAAACACATGTGGACCTGCTTGGTCGTGATTGTTCTTCCTAGCTGGTAGTTTGGTTATTTTGATTTAATGGGGAGTGTTGCATGATTGTATATTTGTTTTGTTCAGTGTTGTAAGTGATGAGTTATTGATTGCCGCCTCTGCAGGGCTAAAACCTAACATCTGAAGAGGCTGTCCCTGCAACACGAGTTTTAATGAAAAAGAAGTGAATAAACGAGAATCCTATTTACAGGTACTTGCAACTGAACGATATGGCCATGCTCTGCGAATGCTAATTTTGTGCAAGTTGAATTGAAACGTATACAATTTAAATGTGGTGTGTGTGTTTTTTTTTAATTATTTTTTTTTTATAACACATTTAAAGAGTAGTTGCTCTATGACTCCCCATTAAATGTTCACCCAATTCTCAAGCGCTGTGGTTATTTCTTTCGGTATCTTGTGAGCAGATATTCCATTGTTTTTATGGTAAATGTGCCAGTAGGGTTGCTGTTATGTGTCTCCTGAAGTGATACTGTGCTATTTAAAAGGTGAAAATGAAATCGTGAAAAATGGATGATGCCAACAGATGCTTTAGACTAAAAAATCTGGGGTGTTGAGTAGATTTTTTCATCATGGATTTGGTAATTGTGTTACATGGCTTGTCAGTAAAAGATATGTCAGTAAAATCTAATTTATTGAACTTTTAAAAGGAAAAAGTTACTAGTTTAACAGAAGAGCAATGACTTGATGCGTGCCAGTACATTGTCTTATACTGTGTGCAGCTGCCATCCTATGCGTTGAAGATACTGCACAATTCTAAAGCTTTAAAAAGCAACGGTACAATCTTATTTTTAGTGATCTAAAACAAGTTGTAGTTCTTGAATGAGTTTTCTAGAACTAAACTACTTTAATGAAGCAATTGCGACAATTGTAGATTCCTGGTCATACAATAATTGTTACAAGACATTATGCATAATTTATGGAAAGACTATTATTCCCTTACTATTCCTTGTTGCCCAGCTACGCAGGTGGAGTTCTGTCGGCATTTTTTCAAGAAATGCTGAACAGTGTCCCTGTTAATGATACATACAGTGTGTACCAGAGGTCTGGTAAATGAACAGCTGTCTCCCCTGCTTGCTTTTTTAATATATGATGTAGAGTAGTGTTGTAGTTTTACAAAGGCAGAAACAGCAGTTCTTTTAAATATTAATCACTGATTTGACCCTATTCTATTCTTTCATTGCTTACTATTGATTAACTCCATCTTGAGATTCAGCTTTTTTTTTTTAATACTGCAAATTATGCTAGTGTCATTATACTTCCAGTTTAGGCTGATATGGGGTGTGAACACAAGACTAAGCTGGAGCTGCTCAATTCATTCCACAGCAGGACTGCACAATTGAGTGATCCTCAACAGAACTATGAGTAATGCTTGCATGGTTTGAGCAGCACCCAGAAGCAATCATTTATTGCCTATATTGTATATAACCAGCAACTCATTGTCTGCTCATTTCCTGTGAAAGCAAGCAGTGTGTATTCCATTCAGTTTGAAGGCAAACAATGTATAGGTCTATAAATTCACGTACACGTTGGTCTTTTTGATTCAAACCAAATAGTGTGTGTGTGTGTGTGTGTGTGTGTCTCTCTCTCTGTGTGTATATATATATATATATATATATATATATATATATATATATATATATATATATATACATACATAGTGAAGGATTGGTTAGGAAAATATGTGAAATAAAATGTGAAAGGAGAACATAAACTAACTGGATGGTAAACAAAGAAATGTAATAATATAAAGTGTTTGGGATCAAAACTAAAGGTGATTTAATTGATAAACTGGTAAATGATAACTGTGTGTTAAATAAGGGAGACTAAAAAGTAATTAAGTCTGGTTTAAAATGAACATTTTCATACATGGGGGCAATAGGACCCAGTAGAGGTTACTGGAGTCAGGACCAACTCAAGGTTAATACAGTTAACTAATTAATTATGTTTAAAAGGGTGTGTGTGTGTGTGTGTGTTTTGTGTGTGTTGCGTGTGATTACAAACTGTTTAAAAAGACGCCAAAATCTTGGTTTGATATGGTTTTTTGGTGTGACACAACATCAAACAAGCACTACCCATTGTTAGAATCGGACGGAACACGATCATCATGCTTGTCGTAGACAAATCTATACCGGGCTCTAGCCCAAACTCAAAAACCAAACAAAGGACAATTTTATTTTGCGTGAAATGTACAAAACGCCAACTTTACAGTAGGCGATGTACGGATCCTGTCAAACTAAAGTGTTTATTTGGGAGAAAATGACACAACCCTTCTGTGACCACAGGGCTGTGGTGTGTGCGTGTGTGTGTGTGTGTGTGTGTGTGTGTGTGTGTGTGTGTTGTGTGTATATATATATATATATATATATATATAATATAATATAATCAGTGGCTTGCAAAAAGTATTCAGGCCCTGCCAAAAGTATTCAGACCCCTGACCAATTCTCTCATATTACTGAATTACAAATGGTACATTTAAATTTCGTTCTGTTTGATATTTTATTTTTAAACACTGAAACTCAGAATCAATTATTGTAAGGTGACATTGGTTTTATGTTGGGAAATATTTTTAAGAAAAATAAAAAAACTGAAATATCTTGCTTGCATAAGTATTCAACCCCTGTGCTGTGGAAGCTCCCAGTTTGCACCGATGAAAGAAATCGCCCAAACGAGGACACAATTACCTTACCATTGGCCTCCACCTGTGAACCATTAAAGTTGCTGTCACATTTTCTGGATAAAAACCCCACTGTTGAAGGATCATTGGTAAGGCTGTGAATCTGAAGACCAAAGAGCATTCTAAATAAGTTAGAGATAAAGCAATATAAATGCATAGAATAGGGAAAGGGTACAAAATAATATCCAAGTGTTTGAATATCCCAGTGAGCACAGTTGGATCAATAATCAGGAAGTGGAAGCTGCATCACACCACCCAGGCATTGCCAAGAAAAGGCTGTCCCTCAAAACTCAACGCTCAAACAAGAAGGAGACTTGTGAGAGAAGCCACAGAGAGGCCAACAATCACTGTGAAAGAGCTACAGAGTTCAGTGGCTGGGAGTGGAGTAATGGTGCATGAGTCAACCACATCAGAGCTCTGCATAACACTGGCCTGTATGGGAGGGTGGCAAGAAAGAAGCTGTTACTCAAAAAGTACCATCTGAAAGCACGTCTGGAGTTTGTCAGAAAGCATGAGAGTGACCCAGCTGCGATGATGGGAAAAGGTTTTGTGGTCAGATGAGACCAAGATAGTGCTTTGAATTTTGGCCAAAAAGCTCTGTGTGGCGCAAACCTAGCACTGCCCATGCCTCAAGACACATCATCCCTACAGTGAAGTATGGTGGTAGTAGCATCATGCTGTGGGGATGCTTCTCATCAGCAGGGACTGGGCATCTTGTTACAATTGAAGGAAGAATGGATGGAGCAAAATATAGGAAAATACTGCAAGAGAATCTGCTTCAGTCCGCTATAAAACTGAAGCTTGAGAGGAAATTTACCTTTCAGCAGGACAATGATCCCAAGCACAAGGCCAAAGCAACATTTGGAATTGCTCAAGAACAAAAAAGTGAATGTCCTACAGTGGCCCAGTCAAAGTCCTGATCTCAATCCCATTGAGAATCTGTGGCACTATTTGAAAATTGCGGTCCACATGCGTCGTCCAACCAACCTGAACAACCTGGAGCAAATCTGCCAAGAGGAATGGGCCAAAAACACTCCGACACTGTGTGCAAAGCTGGTACATACTTACCTCAAAAGACTTAAAGCTGTTATTGCAGCGAAAGGTGGCTCTACCAAATATTAATGTGTGGGGGTTGAATACTTATGCAAGCAAGATATTTCAGTTTTTTATTTTTCTTAAATATTTCCCAACATAAAACCAATGTCACCTTACAGTAATAGATTCAGAGTTTCGGTGTTTTAAAATAAAATATCAAACAGAACGAAATTTCAATGTACCATTTGTAATTCAGTAATATGAGAGAATTGGTCAGGGGTCTGAATACTTTTGCAAGCCACTGTGTGTGTGTGTGTGTATGTATATATATATATATATATATATATATATATATATATATATATATATATATATATATATATATATAGATAGTGTGTGTGCGTAAGATCGATAACGATCATATGCTAGTGCTATTAAATGGTCACCCCATTTAAATAAAAACCTTGAATTTGGAACTTGTTAAAATGTTGGCACCAAATTTAAACCACCTATTTGTAGCACCAACACTTTTGTAATTGTGCCAAGAGTGGTGTCTCACCCTCAGAATGTCATTGACATTTCAGAGAGAAAAAAAGAGAGACCGTAAACCTCAGTTTTTACATTTATAAATAGTCAGCTTTTAGTTAACCTTGATAAAAACGATTTCTGCAGAAAATGGGATGTTCTATTTGTCTCGTATATCACTTTACATCTGCCTTTTTCCTTTTAGATTTCTTGGCATGCACTCAGATTTTAATTGCTGTGGTCTTTTAGAGTGGCTTTTTCTTTTTTTTTAGTTAAATGAAGTTTCTGGCTAGGCATTGTTGTGGTTAAAAGCAGATTCTTGTCATATCAACATTGCTCCAGCTGAGCCCAGAGAGTTCACTTGTCTAACAACTCCATTGTACAGCATCGCAATCTGCATTGATGGATTCCGGAATGCTGTCAATGTGTTACACATTGTTTCCATGATGAAACTTGTTTGGAGAGTACAAATAAAAATTTTAAAAACGCAACATTTCAACAGTAAATGTGAGTAATAGAAATTAAAGGTCAGGGTGTGAAGAGCTCTAATGGGATTCATTGAGGCCAATACAGCAGCCCTGTGAACTGTGGAAGATTAACGAACCGGGCTGAATTATTTTATTTTTAAAAATAATTCCTCTACACAAAATCATGTTGGATTTCAATTAATTGAAAAAGCCTAATATACCTTAGTTAGCTGACTTGTAAAGTCTATTTGTCTTAAAAACAAACCGAAAAAAAACCCCTTGCTGTTTTTCTGCACTCATACATCAAGTCAATGTGCTGTGACTTGTTCTGCCAGAGTGGAATGAAAGGTCAAGGTTTTCAATCTCGTGGGGCCCATAGGGACATTTCCATGCAACACCTCGCTAGTTCCAAAATGGAATTCTGGTTACCAAATCTATCAAGGACAGAAATAGTCTTGTGTTCCTCTTCACAAAACAAGTAGGAAGTAAATGCCATGCTATCAAAAAAAAAAAAGCAAATACTATTTTCATTAGTGTCAATTGCATTATACCAGTCCAGTCAGTGCTTGATAACTGAATTTACAAATCCCTGCCAATACTAATTCACTGGTGCTCTTGTTAGGATTAATATTTATTTTGAAAAATGTCAGATAATGAGAGGAGCATTATTATAAACAGTTGCCAAAGAAGAACCCCCAGGGGAGTGTTTGCAACTATTTCAAGCTTGTTGGTCATGTGTGGACACATTAGGATGAGTTATAGTTAGGATTATTGCTGGGCTGGCACTAAAATATTTGTTTGATTCTTTGCCGCCTTAAAGTTACAATTACTAGATTAGAAGTGGGTTCAATGCATAACAAAGGTGTTTGAGAAATTGGCAACATTTGTAGTATTGACCCAAAACAACAAAGTTTTCCTTGTAAAACATAGATTCATTAATCACGTCAGTCACCAATAACCTTTTTTGGCAGTAATTTAGACCAGCCAACAAGAGAAGGAAAAAAATCAGTATTTTGTAAATATATATATACACATAGTGCCTTGCAAAAGTATTCAGACCCCTGACCAATTCTCTCATATTAGTGAATTACAAATGGTACATTGAAATTTCATTCTGTTTAATATTTTATTTTGAAACACTGAAACTCAGAATCAATTATTGGAAGGTGACATTGGTTTTATGTTGGGAAATATTTAAGAAAAATAAAAAACTGAAATATCTTGCTTGCATAAGTATTCAACCCCCACACATTAATATTTGGTAGAGCCACCTTTCGCTGCAATAACAGCTTTAAGTCTTTTGAGGTAAGTATGAACCAGCTTTGCACACAGTGTCGGAGTGATTTTGGCCCACTCTTCTTGGCAGATTTGCTCCAGGTTGTTCAGGTTGGTTGGACGACACTTGTGGACCACAATTTTCAAACAGTGCCACAGATTCTCAATGGGATTGAGATCAGAACTTCCTTCCTAACAAGATGCCCAGTCCCTGCTGATGAGAAGCATCCCCACAGCATGATGCTGCCATCACCATACTTCACTGTAGGGATGATGTGTCTTGAGGCATGGGCTGTGTTAGGTTTGCACCACACATAGCGCTTTGAGTTTTGGCCAAAAAGCTCCATCTTGGTCTCATCTGACCACAAAACCTTTTCCCACATCGCAGCTGGGTCACTCTCATGCTTTCTGGTAAACTCCAGACGTGCTTCTTTTTCCTTCAGATTCACAGCCTTACCAATGATCCTTCAACAGTGGGGTTTTTATCCAGAAAATGTGACAGCAACTTTAATGGTTCAAAGGTGGAGGCCAATGGTAAGGTAATTGTGTCCTCGTTTGGGCAATTTCTTTCATCGGTGCAAACTAGGAGCTTCCACAGCACAGGGGTTGAATACTTATGCAAGCAAGATATTTCAGTTTTTTTATTTTTCTTAAAAATGTTTCCCCCAACATAAAACCAATGTCACCTTACAATAATTGATTCTGAGTTTCATTGTTTAAAAATAAAATATCAAACAGAACGAAATTTCAATGTACCATTTGTAATTCAGTAATATGAGAGAATTGGTCAGGGGTCTGAATGCTTTTGCAAAGCACTAATAAATAAATAAATAAATATATACACACATATATGTGTTTGTGTATATGTATATATAATATATAGACATACACATACATATATATAATGCACAGTATATATAAATGAATGGGAAGTAACTTATGAACAGCCCTCTGTAATGTGAATCCAATTAATTTTTTTTAGTATGCTTTGGTATGCATGCACACCATTTAACAAATGAATAAAAGATTTAGCATAAATAAGCTTCCATGCAGCATACAGCTATAACAGTACCAATATAAGAGTACATAACACAATTATTAAAGCTGAAATGCATTATGAAATTGCCTGCCAATGCTTTTCTGGATGTAATAAAAACATGCCTCTCATTTTCTGGGATCTCAATGCATCAGATTAATGTATAGGGGCTGGACAAGATGAACAGAGTGTGTTGGGTAGAGATATGAGAACCAGGGACATCATCTCTCTTGCAGTCTCCCCCAGATCCCAGATTGGTGCTATATTACTGAAATTATAGTACCCGTTTTATCCCGCTGAATTTGAATGTCCTCGTTAGGCTCATCTCTCGGCTGTTTTGATGTGCAGTGTGCTATACTTTTGCGCTCATCTGTCTGTGCTCTAGTGTACGCATACATTTGAAAGAGACCAACAATAGCCCTTGTAGTTAAGGACATTTCTGGATTGTAGTCGTGTGGCTACACATTTTTTTCTTGGTGAAAGCATCTTTGTATGATACTAGTTTTTAAACGGTTGACCTGCTGTCCTTTTTGATGCTTGCAAAAACCATCAAAATAAGTATTGATATGTCCATTTTTAATTAAATGTCTGCATCTTCAATTAACTGACAAAGAAGTTAAAAATCTGTTCCTTGCATTCCCCGAGGTGGATCTGCCGTGCAAATGTGAAAGGAAATGTAATGAGAAATGTACTTGCCTGTTTCTGTAAACGCTTCACTGAACCCATGTTCTGGGAATCTTCCCAATTTTCTGTCCCCAGCTCAACTTTTAAAGCCTCAATCTAATAATCTAATGGGATTCTGAACTCGGGAATTGCCACACATAGGCATACAAAAGGTATCTGTCCTGGAATTACATTTTCCACTGGGAATGAACAGAACACATTTTAACTTCTTCTCCACTGTTCAGCAGATGTAGTCGTTTCATTGAATTGATCTACATGGATTGGGAGCAATTCAATGGTAAGGTGAGTAATAAAACAGTACAGAATTTGTTATATCTATTTACTGGAAATCTCATCCATTACAGCAATCCCATATTATTCTGAAAACAGCCTTGCTTCTGTGTCTATTTTTAAAATGTTATCCTGGCATATGATTTAACAAATGCTGTCCACCTGGTATAGGTAAATGCATCAATTATTCACCAGACAGCCGTTCTGTCTTTAAAAAGCAGAAACAGGGTCTTCATTAATTGACTTGAGCCGCTGCAGGAGTCGCACCAGAGCTGGATTTAATTTCAGATCCTCTGTAAAATACAAAGCATTCATTATTGTATCTCTAGCTTTAATGAAGATTTAGGATGCCATTATGTTCGTTTCGCTTATTCTTATTGGTCGGCAGTAAAACTTCCCTGGGTTTGATCGCAATCCTAAATGTAACATTTCAGTCAATTCCCTTCCATAAATACAGTCTAACAAGACACAGGTGTTAAATTGTAAGTGCCTTTTCTGGTAGTTATGGAATACATTTAATTTTAGAAGAATAAGAATAAAAATATATATATATAATATATATATATATATATATATATATATATATATATATATATATATATATATATATATAGGTAGGAACATCATCTGTTTAGATAGGGCCCGAGATCGGGTTAGGTTTTGGTTTGTTTGTAAATAATAAACGCACTTTACAGCGTTTCCTCGCATCCTGTGCCTAAAGTGTTTATTTGGAGAAGAAAAATGTGTGACCAGAGGGTGTGTGTGTGTGTGTGTGTGTGTGTGTGTGTGTGTGTGTGTGTGTATATATATATATATATATATATATATATATATGTGTTGACCCTGAAATTCTCTCCATAATTGCTTTTGCCAACTTGTGTGCTCATTTTAATTAAAATATTCATCCACTGCTAACTTTTCTTACTTTCTTCTAGCACAGTGCTGTAGTACTGTGGAAAGAATCTCAGTCCTGCATGCCGGTACTATAAACCCCATAGATTCAACCCTGTAAAACAAGACCTCAACAACAGGCACAAATAACCCAACTGAAAAAAAACAATTAAATCATTAGGAATCCCATGTACAGTTGTATCCAGTAAGGTATAGTTTATTTGAAATCAATCCTATAGAAATTGCCTCATGATAGAACACTAGTGCATTGAAGTGTGCGTATGTGTAAAAGATCTATTTTAAATTTACTTTTTTTTTTTCCCCTCCAGAAGATTTCAAATTATTTTTTATCTAATTTTTGGTTATGAGTAGTTCAGTTTCATAAAAGTTGGTAGTACATTTGGGGATTTTTAAAATATTTGTTCCAGTTAATACGATATCAGAAGTCATTAGTCTACAGAAATTGCTGGACTAACTTAGTAACATGTTTTAATATCCTCCAGAGGGCAACAACAGTTACTTCTGGTTCGTTGCAATTGAGAACATTTTTAATACGCAGCTGGGGAATATCTTGAGAAGCTCAGTTTGTTGCAATCCGTGTTAACTTGCGTACTAGTTTTTAATATCGTCCCCCATACTAACCATGGGATCATCCCCAGTTAGTATGCTCCTTTTAGTTCGTTGCAGTTGACCCCCTGTGTTGCTGTTGAAACTCCATTCTGTTTTCACTGATGCATTGTGGATGTCTACTCTACATGCTGTGCAAGTTTCCATTCAAAAATTGTTACCTTTTTATTTGTACCACGGAGAGGTAGAGGTTGAGACATCAATTTGCTTCTGCCTTGCTTGAACTAGTCGGTTGTTGCAAACAATTTTCCAGCTTGCTGGTTCATGTGTAGTGAACCTTCAGATATGTTTTCCTACATGGATATCAAATATTTTTCTGCTGAATTAAAAACAAAAAAAAAAAAGATATTACAAAGGAATTCTGATACACGACTGCATACTCCTGCATAAGGAACTGGGCAGTATGTAGCTGTTTATATGTAATGACAAAGGACAAGGTTGATGCCTACAGTTGTTGGGGAAGAAATGTACGAATTGAAAACGAAAGACCTTCAATTTGACAAAACGTTGCTGTAAATTAATACGATAGAATTCACCCCCCAAAAAGGGGGCTGCAAAACTAAAATAAGAGAATTAGATATGAGATGAATAAATTCCTTCAGTACATGTCTGTGAATTGAAATATATGATACCAAGCCCACGCACCACGCTGCATTCAAATGTACTGGCCTGTCATTTTCAGTTCTACAGGAGGCGTACAGACCACTGCTATTTTTAGTATATTCCCTTTATGTTTAGCTGGCCACTGTGCAGTAATGCTGGCACACAAAGCCAGCATGGATGCTTTGTCCCATTTCACCTGGTTCAGCTGTAAAGCGCAGCAGTTTTATATAGTATACCTGGTATTGCTTTTCACCCCAGTTATGAGATATTCTTATAGAAAAGGTCAACTTGCCCGAATCCAGTGCAACTAACGTGTTAAAAAAAAAATTATTTTTTAAACCGGATTTTAGAATCGCAATAGAATTGTGTTTTGTGCTTTAAGTGGAAGCATTCATGAACTGGACACTATTTTAAGTACACGGTTACATGTGGTCTGGCACCATTCCTGTTATATCTGATTTCTCGCTTTCATTATTTTGCAAGCCAAATGGAATGTCTCTGTGGCATCCAGCAAACGCCTGAAAATCCAAGTTATTTTGAATGAATATGTTGTGTGTGTGTAGAATGTCTCATTGTTTAATAGAAGTCATCTTGCAGAATAAGAGACACTCTACACACAAAGAATGAACTTGCAACATTAATAAAGCTATGGTATAGACAGGCAGTTTTGTGTTGTAATTGTCATACCATGGTGTCAATATGAGGTACTTCTCCTTTCAGAGTAGTGTTTGGCCTGTAACATAGTGTTGTTGCTTGAAGTAATTTGTAGGAGGTTCATAGGAAAATAGTGACCAGCACTGGGTTGTATATTACCAGCTTAAAAAAAAAAAGTTAAAACATAAAGGCAATGTGTAAAAGAGAAGTTAGTAAATAACTTACAGTATGCATGGTGCAGCTGAGCCCAGGACCAGAGCAGGGTAATGTATTTGATATGTTCACTTTGATCTCCTCCACAAGGGCTTCCTCTCTAGAATCAATCACACGCTAAATCATCAGGTTCTCTCCGCTAAAAAGATTTCCATAAAGGCATATTAAAAAGTAGCAGATGGGGATGTTAAACTCGGTCTACTGGACACAGATAAAAAATCAGAAGTGCATGCTAAGCCATCTGAGCAAGCAATATGTGACATTCAGCTCACAGCTGCACTGCCAGGACCATATGATCGGCATACTGAAGTAAGACTTGTTTTCTGTAAAGACTGGACAGTGATGGAAAGATATTGGCAATGTTCCTTGCGGGCACATTGTTTGAAATAATGGAGATGGATTCCTAGTTGTAGAACATGCTATAGTGTATACATTGCATTATTTCTACCCTGTTGCAAGGTGCCTTGGCTTCTTCTGAAACAATGAATGACATTGGCTGCAGGGAACTTTTTATCTCAAATCTGAAGAGAGATTGACACTGGCAAAGGTCCATCCTCTGGTAAATCTATCAAATGCCCTTCATACCTCTCCCACTTGCGCAGCTGTTACAACACAGGCTTTTGCCAGGTCATCAACATATACAAGCAACTGCAAGTTTTTAAACAAACCAGGAACTTCAGTACATTCCAAAAACCTGCTGTGGATACACTAAACTCATTACAATAACTTGCTGTGGATACACTGTAAACTCATTGCAATAACCTGCTGTGGATACACTAGACCCATTACAATAACCTGCTGTGGATACACTAGATCCATTACAATAACCTGCTGTGGATACACTAGACCCATTACAATAACCTGCTGTGGATACACTAGATCCATTACAATAACCTGCTGTGGATACACTAGACCCATTACATTGGCTGTATCCTAATATTAGACACCAGAAGGGCTGTTTGGCTGAGGGCTTTCTTTAGCCCAGGGCGGACTTGAATAATTGAACTATCTGGAAGAATTATGTATCTCTGTTGGTAGCCGACTTAATGCTTTTCATGGAGTGTAATCATTTAATGCTTGTCAACAGCACTGTACTTTAAACTTGACTAGACAACCTTCATGGAAAAACAGCATATGATTTGAAGATGTTCTCCATGGGTAATGCAGATGATTTTGTTATTGTCATCTTGCCCGGTTTTTGACATGGTAAGGTAAAATGAAATCAAATCAAACTTTATTTATAAAGCACCTTTCATGGCGAGCCATCCCAAGGTGCTTTTAACAAAAAGAAAAGAACATTCAGAAGTACAATAAAAACAATATAAACAATAAAAACAGCAAAAGAAAATAACATTTTAAAATTATAGCAAATAAAGCAAAAGCTAAAGCACTCAAACCAAATAAATAAGGATAAAACTATACATACACAGATATACACATACATGCGTACATTATATATACAAATTATAGAGACATAAAGGCCCAAAAGTATGTATAGAGACAAAAGTATGTTTTCAATTTATTTAAAAATTGTCAATGTAATACGTTGCCAGTCATTAAACAAAGAAGCAATGTAGTTGTTCATATGTGCTTATATTAATGTACTGTATCTTGAAAGGCCTTTAGAAAAGAAATCTTTTTAATATACTATAAAATATATATATATATAATATATATATATAATATATATATATATATATATATATATATATATATATATATATATATATATATATATCTAATAATATATAAGTAGCAAGAAGCATTAATTCAATCAAAATCACCACTTTTTTATTTCAAAATTGCAGAAAAAGGAGAGTTTACATCCCAGGCAACAACATATACTTTTAGTTCTTTACAGTAAGTGACCCAGTTACATCACTTCAGTTAGGTGTATTGTAAACCATTGGGTAAGGTAAACTGGTACTTATGGGGTGAGGGTGGGGAAGGTTAAAATATACAAAACATACAGTTTACAGCAGTACCAGTGGAGAGGCCATTATAAAACAGACAACAACGGAGACGACACACATTTGATTTTGTGAAAAGAACTAATGTAACCACTGCAATGATGCCAGTAAGATCTAACCAGACTGTATTGAACAATTTAAAAAGTGTACATCTCTATAGCTGAGGATTGAACAGAAATCCCCAAATACATACGGCAAGTTAATTAGATTGAGCTACATTTTTGAAAGGTCAAACGTTCCTTCCCAAAACTTTGTTTGACCCACTGATGTCATAACTGAGCTGCTGTTGGATTGGCTACTCGTTCACCCTTGATTTATTTTGGCAATGTGTTGCATAGAGATAGACCAAGCCCGGTGACAGACCGGTGTATTTATTGAATCAAAACCGTTTAACTTAACTTAGCATCAATTTAAAGTGGAACCATCTACTGGGTTAAAAGGGGACCACACGATTCTTCACGTAGAAACCATACCAATAGGACAGCCACTTATTAGAGCTAACAGCACTACTCCAAGAGAATCCTCAACTAACATTACTCCTCGCTAGCGGAATAATATCACAGTGGATACAGGAATAAAGGAGTCTTAGAGGTGTACAGTCATTTGATTACATCTCTACTTATGAAAAGTCAGAGCTAATGTCTCTACACTGACTAGCAATGTTGTCACTGAAGACCAAACACTGTAAAGTACATACTGCACACAATTGATTTGTGCTGCTCAGTTGTTACATACTGAACAAGCTTTCCAATGCTTGGTAGGTCTGTCCATGTGCCTTTTACTGTAAGTCATGGCTTAATCTATGCAGACCACCGGTTATAAGGGCCATAGGAGGATTACATTTGAGATAGGAAGGGTTCACTTTGAACAGATAGATGTTGTCACAATGTAAAAATATTAATACAGGTGAAATATGCATTGGAACATGATACCTATTAAGTGCCCTTTTGTTTAACAATCTCACATTGTAGAGTTACAGTGACAAAAAGTACAATACCAGTACAATGGGTGCCACAACAATTGCCTTTTCAAACGATAACAACAAGTCTAAAGTCAGTTTTGGCTTTGCCTTATTAACAGATCCCCCAAAACCCCAAAAGGTTAATCCCTGAATATTCATTTAAATTAATCTGTTGGAGTGAAACATACAATTGGTAATGCTGCTGTACATAACCATGGTTGCATGGCTACATTTTTTTTTTTTTTATTCTCGTTTTTTATTTACTTTAATTTTTTTATATATATATATATATTTTTTTTTTACAAATTTAACTTCATACACACACTAAACCCAAATGAAATCTGTACATTTTAAATTCAAAAGGTGTTCTAAACAAGAACAATAATATATGTACAACAGTGACTACTGCCTAGCAGACCAAAATGATTAGGTCTGCAATGATATTCTTGTAATACAGCATATTAACAGTATGGGTATTCAGAATGTGTTTAAAATATTTTTGTGTAGGATTTTAAACTTACTGCTTTGAAAAGGAGTTAAAAATTATCAAACTGAATATTTTATAGGATACCTGCATGTTTGGGTACTAAATATATTTTACAAAAAGTAGGCGATGTGTCATTGTATTTGTATTTCTCTCCGTATCCTCATTGCTGTGATTTGACACATTTAGAATATTAGTCAACAATTGTAAAGTGTTGTGTGTATGGGCTGGTGCTCACAGATTAAAATCATTGCACTTCTAACATTTTTATCCCAGTCTAAGGTTCAAGGCTTGAAAGCTGCAGCAGGAGCTTTGAATATTTCACTAAAGGCATTGATGTTTTTCCTTTCGTGAAACAGTAATCCCAGCAATTGCAAAAGAGGCGGTATTTACTCTTCAAATTAAAAG
Organism: Polyodon spathula; assembly: GCF_017654505.1. Taxonomy (NCBI): domain Eukaryota; kingdom Metazoa; phylum Chordata; class Actinopteri; order Acipenseriformes; family Polyodontidae; genus Polyodon; species Polyodon spathula. The sequence goes on along the minus strand of NC_054545.1, from coordinate 34,322,321 downwards.
TATGAAAATATCATACAACAGACACTGTAGCTGAATGTCACAGTGTAAGCTGATCTGTTTTCAGTGCAACAGTGGTCTAGTTGTTTCGTGGATTGATTTTTTATTTTTTTTTGTGTGTGTTTATGTGAATTGGAAAGCCGGTATATATTCTTAATACCAAGCTATACCATTGCTTGTGTATAACTCAAGTTTGTGTAAGATTGGAAAATGACATGGTAATCATTGTGACACAGAGTTAATACAACCTGCTTTCCGTTCTATTTTATTGTAGTTCCCAACACAGACCTGGTCTTATGGCAGCCAAAATGGGCCTTGCAACAGTAGTGAAGAGAGCAAGTGCAAACTGTACACTTTTAAAAGTAGAATTAACATTTTAGCTCACAGGAAATCTGTAGAAGGTGTATATAATGGGCTATATACGCTAGTTCACAAACTAATAGGTAAAGCATATGGCTTCTATGTAAACACTTTATCAACTTACAGGTTGCTTCATGTGTAGTTTTGTAAAATGCTTTTTTTGTAATTTCAGAACAAAATGATTCGTTCCACATAGAATCCAAAAGCTCTAAAAACTGATCTAGAGTTTCTCTTGATTTTTACATCAGTGAAGGTCTGTGTGTATATATGTGTAAACATTATATAAACAAACAGTCAGCTGCTGTTCCTTGTACAAAAATAAAGAATTAAATATGCAACACCTGAACTCAAGTGTGAGTGAGCTTTGCAATAAACCAGAGAAACATCCCCAAGGTTTCAAGCTATGACGTTATCAAGGACAAAACTTGTGGAAGTCGGTTCCAATAGGTTTTACAACAGGAGGATGTATTTCGAGTTGGCGGAATAATTACGCTTTAAATCAATAAGACAAGACTGGGAGATCAATACACCTGTTCAATTACTCTTTTTCATTAAAGTTTGGTAAAATCTAATGTTCCTTACCTACACTTGAGATCTGTGTGATCAGAAACTTTAGCTGTAGCAGAGAGTGATTATTCAACATTCTCGGTAACGACTCTTTGGAGCAAGAGGAATGCACAATATACACTGCTTAACTGAATGAGAAAACGACTGGCTGTCTGGAGCACCAAGACTGGTTTATATTTGCAATGGTATTTACAAGAGAGTTGTTTAATGAATGGTGACATCAATTCCATACATATCTAAATATGGTCTTAAAAAAAACACAATTTAACATAGAAATGTATATTTATTAGTGAGATCAGAGAATACGCTAACATCTTATTACACATTCAAAAACGCTCCTGATGCTAGAGAAAAACAACAAAACTACAGACTTGAGTGACCAATGTGGCTCATTCTTAATATTTTCTTCTAGCAATATAGTTTAGGTTTGATATTCTATTTAAAAACCCTACACAGTAGCCAGTTAACATAACAGCAGTACTTAATTTGATACAATGCTTGTTTATTTATTTTTTCCTTTGGGTGGGTGCATTTTATTTATTTAATTAGTACCTAGTTTTGCTATGATTGATTGGTATGTATGTATGTGTGTGCATGTGTGTATGTATGTGTTATATAAATGGGGGAAATAAAGTATTATTCCAGGTCAAAACAAAGTCAAACTAATCACACCAGGCAGCATATATTATTATTATTATTATTATTATTAGCCATATATTAAAGGCAAACAAAATATTCTTCAGCAGTGGCATGATTTGCTTTTGAAATTATAAAAAAAAAAATAATAATAATCGGCGTTATGCTAAAAGAAATTGTGTACATTGTGCATAGTTTCTCCCAGTTTTGTTTACCCTCAGTGTTAAGTGCAATAATGTATTGCTGTCATTTGGATATGTGCACGTAGATCACTGTTGCACTGAATCCTCACAGAGTAAAAAATATTGTCACTTTTTTTTTTTTTTTTTTTTTTTTTTTACAATAGCCGTACCTTTATACTGCTTGCTCAGTCCCAGCGTTGAGTCCATTACATTCTTGCTTCTAATCCTGTTCTTTTACCTTCTCATACCTCCCCAACCCATACGATTGTGTTACCTCTCTTTATATCCGAAACCTCACAGTGGAGGCGGTTCTGTTTCCCATTTAGAACAAATAAAGAATCTTCTGAGGGAGTAACCAGGTGTTGTCCAAACAGCCCGCTGTCCTTCACCACCCTGTTATAACGACTCCAGGGCCAATCGTCTGATGGAATGGGATCCTTTAGGTTCCTCACAACATCCAGCCTCCCTGTTGACAGCTCCACAAAGAGCATGTCCGTTTGATTTTGAGAGGCTGCGTATATGCAATACTGATTGGCCTCTGTAAATGACGGCTGGAAAGCCACGTCCGAGATGCTCAGGCTAGTTTGGAGGTCTACTGTTGACTGTAATCTGCCTTGGAAGGTGATGGTTTGAACTCGGATCTTCCTGTTGCGTTCACTGGCGGTTACAACGTAACGTCCATCCGGGGAGATGTACGGAGTCCCTGTTATGTCCTGGTTGTAGCCGATGATGGAATCAGTCACACTGTCTATGAGGAGTTGAGGCTGGGGTGATGTTGAGTTCCTGCCCTCACAGTGGATGAAGTAATAGCCCCCCAGGTGGGTGTAGGCCATGCTCACTGGGACACAGCTGTAGTTTTTGAGGCTGATGGTTTTGATGCGAGAGATGGTCTCCAGATCAATCTTGTGCACTGCCGGCTCATTCTTGAGAAAGATGAATCCAAACCTGCCAAATACAGACAAGACCAAGACAGATGAAATGCAGACATCTGTACTGGTAGAAAAACAGGCAGCACTTTATATTAAGTGTCTCTATTGTATATTTAGATAAATGTTACTTAGTAAATAAATGTGTACACTGTAAAAATGTCTAAATTCAATGGTAAAATTATGGTAAACAGTGAAGGTAAATTGCCTCCATTTACCTTCCATTTAACAGCAAATTACCTTCATACTAAAAAGATAATGTTTATTTTTACAGAACATTTCCTAAAAAAACCCAACATTTTTTGACATTAAACAAGTAAAAACAGATATTTTCTGTTGTTTTAACAGACCATATTTCTTTTAAAAAAACATGGGTAGCGTTGACAGTTAAATACCATAGATATTACATATAATTACGTTAAAACTGAAATCCCAGAATCCATTGCAGGGCTGATTGCAAACAGTGTTTTTAACAGTGTTATTTGTGTTAGTGTGTTAAAGGTGCTGTGCGGTTGCACAATTATGTAAAAATCACTGCAATTTACAAAGAATAATTGTAATGTTTCTCAATGGAAAGTAAAAATCATTTTTTCTATATTATATATTATGTTATATATTATAATTTAGACACATCTCTGCATAGAGGGTTTGCTCTTCTAGGGTCTTCAATCATTTAAAACAAATAATGAGACTTTAGCATACCAGCCAGTTCAATTAGAAATTTAGACACTGATGTATGCATTGACAGCCTTATTTCACACTTAACTTCATACTTATTAATCACTGAGTAAAGGGATAATGACATTAACTACCAATGTGCCTGACAGCAATAGCCTTAGACTTGAAAATTTAAGTGAAGGGAGCAGAAACTTTTTTTCTACCCATGCTTATATATTTATATATGACTTGCATGCACAGTACCCATGCAAAAAGGAAATTATGATTATTTAATTTCAAATGCATTACTTAATATTAAATAGGATTTTGTTGAAACACACACACAAATGGGCATGTGATTTTACAATGTAAAAAAGTGGTCTAGGGCAGGATATAGTGAGAGTATGGTATAAATGATGTCTTAGTGAATACTGGACAAAGCTACTGAGAGTGGCAGCTTCTCATCTGCTTATCTTACCTTATGTGTGTAATAATGAGGTTTGTTGGTGGAATAAAGAAGTTCTCCACTCTCTCAAAGGGAGTGTGAGTGGTTTGGTGTTCCTCTCCTCCGCTGGCTAGAGGGATGACCTGAAGCACAACACAGTATTTAAACAAGCGGTAGCCTTAAACATGGGATTATACAGGAAGTGACAAGAGAGACAGATCAGAAAGCTTCCCAGGACACAAACAGTCTTGATGGATTGCATCTTTCAATTCGCTTAGGGATGATATTTTTCTACAGTATCAGCGCAAAATATTCATACATCATAATCAACCTCAACATACATAAATTACTGCAGTTTTTTCTTTTGTTGGCACTCGGTATAAGCACAACCGTCAAAAAACAGATTACTTGTATTTATTTATTTATTTACTTCTTTCTTTTTTGACAAGGCCAGAACAAACATTGTCTAATGGAAAACAATGAGTTATGCAGATTGTAGTGTTTGCCTAACCATTCAGGCTGTCTTTGTGATACTTCTGAGTTGGTTTGATTACTGTCCGCCATTTATAAATCTAACAATACATTAAGAAATATTCATTTTTTTTGTATGTTTGTCTGCATGTATAAAGCAATGCACTTCAGCTTTCATTAGACCTCACCTGTGGATGCAGCTGACTTCAGCCGAAATCAATGTCCTGTATATGTTTTCTGAAAACTTTAGATGACACACTGATATACTGTTGGGCAAGTGTATCTATGAGGATTAGTCTACATATTCATGCTTCGCAACACTCTTCTATGGTGAACTATGATTAACATGCCAGTGCAGTGTGATTTTTTTTTTTTTCTAAAGCAATGATCTGGACCAACACTGTTTTTTTAATTAAAGCATGGATGGAATGATTGACCCTTCCTTGGTCCTTCACTCCAATACAAGCCAGCTGCCTCCAGCCGAGAGTCACTTTCCATTTAATTGCATCACTCAGACTGGCACTGAGTAATTTATTTACTATGTCAAAAGCCTTGACACATTAATGAAATGGTTACTTGTCTTGTCATAGCGCTGTTGAGGTTTAAAAAAATAAAATAAAAAATAAAATTCCTATCAGGCTATTTTTATTTTTATCACCTTAGATCTTGCTCATCTTGTGTGATATTCTGTCCTGCAAAATATTTCATTTACAACTATATCTAAAGCTCAGCTCCTTCCATCAATTACGCCACCCTTAATACAGTGTGAAATGTGGGTTGCAGTAGCAAGTTCTTGCTAAACTTCAGAGGCATAAAGTTCTGCATCTGCAGATCTACGGCTAAACAGGGACCAGTAAACCCACGGTTGCTAGCACCTGCTCCCAGTAGGCTCTTCTTGTTATCCCCCCCGTCCCCCGTCCCCTCCTCTACAGCTTGTAGGTCACTCACCTGGCTATTCTCACCCTGTCTGACCTATATCCACACCTCAGGATTAAAGATGATTTGAGAGACCCCTCCTGCCTGAAATGTGGAGCTAAGTTTTTGGGCGCACTGATCTTGAGAGAGCTCTATCAGCATTACCAGCTTGGTCGCAGTAACTGCTGTTCAATTCTGCTAGGAGACAGGCATTATGGTCATTTTTCCCATTGGGTTTTGCAGGTCAGACACTTAGAAGCCCATTGTAAATGTTGCACTTCATTACTAAGGGTTGATGGGTTCAAAAATAACCCACTACTGTAACTATTAGTAATGTTTTCGTGAGTGCAAGGTTCCTTGCATAGTGGTGGTTACTTCGAAGTTTTATTATTTATTTATTTATTTTTTATCTTTTAGGTTATGTCTTATTAATTACACTGCAAGCATACATATAGTGTAATTTTATATAGTACAAGAGAAACTGCAAACATTTTGTAATTAGACATTGGGTTGCATTGTAATTACACAACTATGTGTGCCATTGTACAATGCTACTACGTTTGAAGGAAGAAAAAAATAAACCAATTAGGAGAAGTATTTTCCTGTGTACAGACATTTTTTTTTACAGATGATTACAAATATAAAATACATTAAAAAAAAGATCTTTATTGTATGTGTGCTGTGGCCAACTTTCATCTTTTCTTTCCTACAGCTTGAAAATCAAGGTATAGTGGCGTTTTTTTAAGGTTTTCAAATGTGTGAAATATGTGAAAGACATTCAAATGTTTGCAGAAAGATATTAAGCTGAGAGATATTATGGTGCTTGATGGCCCATTCTTTCAGTAGAATTGTGCCCCTGGCATTAAGGAATACTCAATGGGTAGGTAAATTACTTGCATGACAAATGATAATGACACTATCAAGCTACTTATGCATGGTCTGCTCCTTATGCCCTGTGCTTTCTATTGTATGCTTTTCTTTATGAAATTGCTTTCCAGCTTTCTAAAAGTGCATAGTAACATAGCTGTTATCGTCAGCAACAATAGGTGTTTTAAAAATGTATATTGCGCTCCCTGTTATATATCTAAGGAAATGAATAATAAATTACCCCAGTAAATCTAACATTTTTTCTTTATTTCAAGAAATTACCCAGAGTCGAGGCTCTAGATGATGCAGTTCTTTAAGTAGCACTGTTAAAGGCAATCTCATAGTTTCAACAGGCATTACCAAAACCAGCACACAACTTGGCACAGGACTTCAGGCTCACGTACCTGCAGCGTTGGACGAGTCCTGTGAATGTCACCCCAGCTAAGCACCCACACCTGGTCATGTGATTTGTCATAGTGCAGTTTCACTGGCACAGGGTCTGTTTCAACAACCTTCACAAGAGAAGATGATTTCAGTGATCGCTTCAACACAAGGAAAAAACAAAATCAAAGACTTGGTGTCGCAGTCATGCTGGCCGAGCTGTTGCCTGCAGGTCCTGCAGGCTCAAGGATGTGTTCAGTGTTAGGGAAGGCCATCGCTCTCACAGTACTATGTCTTATCATGGTGGCTAAAGCGACACTCTAAAGGGTTTGTAAGAGCTCTGTTAGCTACTTGCACAGGCTGTTGTCTAAACGACACCTGTGCTGGCTTTGCATCTTCGCTTTTTAAAAACCCACCAGCGAGACTCGTATACAATGTTGGAGATTATTTAGTTTTTCTAAATACACAAGTTCCTATTTTTAATTATTTTAAATGAAGGTGGTGTTTTAGACTCCCACTGGATAGATCAGTCGAATATAGGTTATGAGTTAAAGATAATCAACACGAAAAAAAAAGAGGAGAAACGGCATCAAAAGTTTATATTGGCTGAGCCAGTTTGAATACATTTACTGCTACCCAATATTTTACACTTAGGAAAATATGTTGTACTACACTGCTGTGCTGCAAGCCTCTCTGGTATCTCAACAATCATTTTTTCATTCTTGACAAGCTGCAAGGGGGAAGCAGGGGAATGAATATATGCTTAGCCAAAGTCCGCATAATTCATGTGTAGAGGAATAAGATCCATGGGTTAATATTTTCTTTTAGCAAAAGTAAAGATCCCTTTTTAAAATTGGGAAGTTGTCATTTTTTTTTAACCCACTTCCCTTTGAATTCAGAGTGAACAGCCAGGGAATTGGGTTCTAAACTAGTTTGGCAGAGGGAAAAAAAAAAGCTTGTCTTCCATTTCTGAAGTTGGGAAACCTATTGTGGGGAAAATAAAAAAATCAGAAAAGAAAAACGATGGTATCTTTTCACGAGTTTCAATCTTATGCCAAACAAAACCTGACCACAGGTGAAAGCTATTTTCTTTTAGCATGTCTGAAAGAGCCTAGAGAACAAATTAACCTCTATCTCTCTCTCTCTCTGCAGAAGGTTCTCCTACAAGGTCAGGGCAAACACTTGGGGCTATTCGTAATGGAGTGGCAGGGAGCTGGAGTCATTCATTACACTGCACTTGCACTGGAGATAAACACTGGGCATCATTTTAGCTTTCTGACCCACAGTAATCTTCGAAGGCAATCTCTTAACAGCTTTAGAGAAAAGAACAGATGAACACTGACCTGTACAACTTTCTGAGCCTGAGTGTCTACAATCAGTACTCTGTTATGAACGGGCTGTGTCGCATATATGTACTTCTCTCTGACATTGACAGCTGAGGCCCAGACGCAATGCTGAATTGCATCTCCGTCACCTTTGGGGCACATCTCTTCCTGAGGGAGAAGAACAACCCTGCATTTAACTGGCACAGGTCTCAACCCAGGCTCGCGCTGAATTCACCTTTCTCAAATATGACAACGTTCTCTGAGCATTGTACTTCCATCAGAGAAATGTCAAGAACAAAAAATGTTGTTTACAGCAGAAAAGACCAAACATTTCCTTTATTCACTTTCAACTGAACTCTGATGGCCAGGGGCCTGCAGACGTGCTAAAGCACAAGCCACTCTGTCATTTTTGCCACTGGCAATTCCATTAATCAAACATAGTAGCATGACTGTGCCTGGTACAAGAATAGTGACATATAAAAATCTAATTAAAACGAGCTAATCTTCAATAAACTAAACCAAACATTTACTTACGTAGCTTGCAATAATCCTCTCTGTTGGTTTTATATGTCTCTGAATCTCACATTCATTCGGCTGCAGGATTATAATCCCATCATCAGAAAAGACATAAAACATGTTGCCCACACTTAAACCTTAAAGACAAAACAGGAGCAGTTATTTTCATTCCATTTTTATTTCAATACTAAAACTGGCAACACAGTATTTGACGGAAACACGTGGCCATAACGGTACATTCTGTTTGTCATGCGAAATGTAAAATTGCAATTTTATACCTGCCAGCTTTTAATTTCACCATATTATTGTGTGACATTTTAGTGAGCAGGCAATTGCTCACCTGAATTGGCACTGCTGCCTGTTATTGTAAGTTTGCCTTTACAATAAAGACTAAACTATTCACGTTTGCCATTAGAAAAACTTTGTTTAATGTTTCTTTCTGAGACAAGAAAACTAACACAAAACATGGCAGGGCTGTTGGATTGATTGAGGGCAGTATTTTGCGCAGGATCTTGATATCCACACTTGAGAAAGGTAATAACGAGCTTTGGGTATTGATGATCCCACTTGTGTAATTAGTCTAAATTACAAGACTTATTTTCAGTACACTAAGAATAAAATGAAGCAGGTACAGTTTTGACTAAAATACACTAGAAATAACTGTCAGATTACAAAGCAACAAAAAACATAATGCTACAATTCAGAGGTTGGCACGTGCAACTGAGTGTCTGGGTATTTTTTTTTAAAATGGTTTCAGATTTTGTACCCATGCCTTCCTTTATTTAAAGTAATAAAATGTTTGAACAGTATATATGTTTTACTGGTGCTAGACATATTACACAAGAAAGGAAACAGAAGTAGGTATGCTATAAAAAGGTATGTATGTATTCATGCAGAACACTTGTGAAGATTAATAACATTTCATAACACCTTTTCAATAGCCAGGTCATGCATGCAAATTAGCACTCCTCACAAAAAAAAATGTAATCAATTGACAGTGGTACAGTTACAAAACTCTTTTCAGCTTTTTTTTTTTTTTTTTTTTTTTTAATATATTAAATTTAATATATTTTATTTATTTATTTATTTATTTATTTTGCAACAGATTGCAGTTAGGAATCTTATTTTTTTAACCCTGTGAGAATCTACTTTCCATCAAACAGCTGATGTTACTTTTATGACTTTGCATTTCTCAGCTGAAGCATTGCAGCACATAGATGGTTAGGAAGGCTATGTTCTGGATTTCAGGAACAAGCACCAAAATAAAATAAACAAATAAATAAATACTCCTTTAAAAAAGTTACAATTTACTAGAAAGCACAATTTGCAAAAGCTGAAAACACATTTTTGTGACAGCACTTGACCTTAGTAAATATTTGGGTTTTCGCTTGTTAGGTAGATTGCCATTAGTATATCTGGTCAGCATGCTACAGATTTGACTCTGGGTATGTTAGTGAAAAATGGATCAATTTTAAGCACTGATTCGTAACAAATCTGTACTTTGTTATATTCTCAACGCTTGACTGAAATCATCGGCTATGACAGAACCACTTATCACGGGGCATGTGCATGTGAAAAACTAAACCAACAACTTCCAAACAATACCTATCGTTTGATAAACAGGTTGCTGGTATAATGGGTTGGTCCTCAGGAGGCACAGTGAAATCACAAAGGCTACTGGGAGATTTGAGATTGTTAGTATTGTTCTGTTACTAAAAAACAACAAAAATGATGCATTCAAAATTAAAATTTTCCCATGGTGTGTTGTTACTATGCTTTTTTTTTTTAAATATCACTACTTTCATGGCAAGATTTACTCAATGATTTTAGCCATCGTTCCTTTACTGTAAATGAAAAACTAATTAAAGCACAACAAGCACACATGATCACAAGACAGCAAGTTAGTACCTTCCTCTCGCCACAGTATGTTTGCAACTGCAGCACCAAAGAGATGGATAGCCAGAGAAAAAATAGACAAGGAACATTTTAATGTCTTTCCAGAAAAGAACTTGCAGTCCTTTTGTACAAGAAAAACGATATTACTGTACAATGATAAATCCAGTATGTATAACTTATTTATTGAGTTTTGTTCATTGTTGCAGGCTAAAGTGTCAACAAAATTTTAGCTTTTCTGTACTGTATAAGAATAATGTATGAATTATAAACAATGCAATCCCTCAATGCAATATGTGTAATACTGTTTTTATATTAAACTATTTTCATTGAAGTGTTACTGATGTAGTTCAAACTGGTTCACGGTGTTTATCAGGGAGCCAATAAGTGGAAGGAATACAATGAACTAGTAAAATTTGAATAATGTATAGAGAAACCTTACAAAACTTTCCACTATTCTCTTAAAATCAAGCTTGCTGGCATGCAATATGTTGAGTGCTGTTACAGTATAATCGGCTCTGTCTTAATAACATTTATCACACTCTTCCCCACATACCATTTAACCTTGTTGAAGTGTTCGCCGAGCCCCATGAACAGTGCGGACAGAGTAGGATTTTTGCCAAATCAAACATATGGCACAAGCCTATAGGCACTCTGTGTAACCTTGCCTTGTGTCCTGCCTTTGAATGATACACTAATTGCACTACATTCTACACATAATACACTACATTCAAACTTTGTTTTCCAGACAGGCACTCTACTGAAACTTTTAATAAATATCACTGTTAAAACTTTAACCCAACTATTATTATGAATTTCCACGTAACCATGTAAAGTTAAATTGCAGAACACCTTAGGGTTGGTAACAGCAGTGTTACTGCACAGTGCAATTGTAAATAAACAGGCAATATTAACGTACACTGGAGGGGATACTTGTGTACTTACGTGTCTTTCGAGCTGAATCTTCCACAAACAATGAAGAAATGTCCTCGTCCACTCCTACTTCGTTCTTAGCAATGCAGGTATAGGCACCAGTGTCTTCATAGCGCACACTGCCAATATGCAGCTCACTACCATTTGCTGTAAAGTATTCATACTTTTTTTTTTTTTATAACAGACAAACACTTTGAAGGCGGTTGCTGTACAGAAGGATGACTGGTACAAGATTTAAAATAGACCACAATATTAATCAAATACTATGTCAATTGTGTGTGTGTGTGTGCGTGTACTGGAATTCATTGATATACATTACAATACAATTTTCCTTCAAAAATTGGTAATACCACCATGCTTAGTTAATACCAGCTTTTGTTTTCCACAAAGACACATGTGTGTGACACATAATCATATAATGAAGTGAAATGCAAATATTGACCATTTTAATATCTGCTCTTTAGAATGACTAAACCCTATTTTCCACTGTGAGGAGGTCATACAGCAATTTAATCTCTTTGGAAACTAAAGCAGTATTACATTAATAGTACAGGGGTAATGTACCAGCACTTGATAGCACATGTTTTTTCAAGCAGAAATCCAGGATTATCTTGCGTAGTAACTGCATCAGCCAGTGTGGTTTGAATCACTTGTCAAGCCTTCATGTCTTATTGTTCCTTACTCATCCCACTAATTTAAAAACTTTCTCATATGGACTTTACTCCTAATCTTTCCTGTAATTGATATCTCCAAAAGAACTTGCATCTTTCCAACTACATGTACACAGCGTTTCCACTACAGTATATGCAGTACACGTCTCTATCATCGACCAACTTTGGCCTCAAACTCGCTTGATCATTTGCATATACAGTACTACGGGTAACCAGTCAGAAAACAAAATAGCTAAAAATGATTAAGAAGGTCATACTGTAAAAAAGAAATTTTCATGATACATGCAGTTACACAATTGTATCCGACAAGTGCTAAGGTTATATTGTAAAAAAAGATTGACATGAAGTACATTGAAACTCTGCATTATAACAATGTAAGTATGTGCACGTACACATGTAACTATGTAAATGCACAGTAACTGGAGACAATGTAAAGTGTTATTGTTATTTTACTGTACAATGCTTTAAAAAACAGATGGGAGTTTTATTTATTGTGCTTTTGCTGACAACAAGTCTCACGTGGTGGTCCTGAAGCTTCCTTACTGTATCTACACCTCTGCACAATGTGGCAGGTCTGCAGGGAGTCTCTGTGTTCTACAATGCTATATGGGGCCAACCATCACTTCAGCACGTATTATTTCTCTGATTCAAAGCATGTGTAAGCACTTGCTTTGCAAGTGTCTAATCTAGATCCTGGCACAAGCGTTGCTGTCTGTGGTCCTTAGCAGTGCTTCATCTGAAGAGAGCTAGTACTGGCTTTACTGCTGCCACCTCTTTGAACCCTGCCTTTGTGATCTCAGTGCTTCTATCCCGTCAGCTGTATGTCTTCAAGGTCATAAATGAATAGCCTTTCTATTTAAATTCCTCTTGGTCATGTACACTGCCGCAGCAAATAACCAATAACAAAGGTGTTTCTGTTAACAATTAATATGCTGCTTGTTGTATGTTGGCAAAGAACTGGACTACAATGCTACTGTAACCCATATAGAATAATAGTTTTTTGATCAGTACATTGCAAGTACTGCAATCGTACTGTATAAACTAATGTAGTTTATTTCAATTATTTTACTATTAAACCATATGTAGTGAGCTGGTGCATGATCTGTCATTACTGTAATTTGTTATTCAAGTGTAATATGTATTATAATAAAAATAAATCTGTAAAAAAGCATGTTTTATACATTGCAAGTTATGCTCATTTAAATGAAATATCTGAAACACAGTACTTGGAGCAGTTATTGCAAAATGCAAAGCAGTCTTTTTTTTAAGTTGTTTAACTTGCCAGATTAGTACCCACAGTTTTAAAATATACAATAGTGAACACTTTACTTACACAACATAGAATGTTATGTAATGAGTATTTCACTATATTTACGTCTTGGAAAATGGAGAGTATGAACATCGCAGGTGGAATAACATACATGTACTATAGGACTGGTTTCACAGACACTGATTATCACTATTCTTGGACTTAGCACCTCATGTTACCAGCCATTATTTTAAATGGAATCATGTTTCATGTAACAGAATAATGTGTTATTATATGAATCCTACAGCTGTATTTCATACCCTACTTTGATGTGCTGCTAATTTTAAATCGATTGCATAGATTCTAACGTCTTCAATAAAACAGAACCCAATCGTTAAGTATCACCCATAGCGGGTTTCATTTGTCTTCTTAACACTGCAGAGACTAAGCTATTTATTTCACACTGCTTAGCCGTGAAGAAAGGAAATAAATAGAGACGCTTAACATGAAGTTCTGCGCTGGCAGCAAACATTCTAAAAAGTTACCTAATTGAATATCCTAAGCACATAGACATTTTCCCTCCCGTAAATGTTTCATGACTGAAGCCAATTGCTCAACAAATTAATATCAGCTATTAAACATACTAAAGATTTTTTTTTTTTTATCCCAGAATATTTATTAAGTATTGTACATAAATAAAAAGTATTAATACACATCATGTATTACTTTCTGTATAATTCCAAGCAATAGCCACATACTTTTTCTACCAACATGCACATTGTTTGAATGTTGCCATTAAATCAGATTTTGGTAACAAAGTGTTATAGTGTATTGACATTTTTTTGCATATCTTACCTGTTGCTTGACAACAGCAATAGGTTAACTACTAACACTCGACACATTCTTTCTGGTCCACATAATACCTTTCAGTTGAAAACGTGTCTCATATAGCAGTGTGCAAATGTATTACAACACCCCATTGCTTCTGGAGTTTTGCTTGGTTGTGCATATGAAATCAAATCACCGGAACTGAAAATCTTGGAAAATTGTCAAAATAGGCAAATTAGTGATTTTCTAATTTAATTTATGACTTGAATAGGCAACACATGCAATTCATTAAAAATAATAAGAGAAAAGGAACACATAGCCACACATGGTAAAATGCACGAGACTCTTAGAATACGCTGATTAAGATGCCTAATTTGAGAACAACATGGTCTAACATTCTCACACGAGTGCCTAGTGTGTCTATATCACTGATTACTAACCAATTAAAATTCTCACACCCAGATGTTCTTACAGGTAGGTACACACTATAAAGGATACAAATGAAAAATCTTGAGGTGTTCTAATAAATGTGCAGATTACTGTATACAATTGTACATACTGTAGATAAAATAATAGAAAGGGTGCTTCATTTAAAAAATCACCTTGTAATATGCATACCATGCAAACTTGTTTCTTAAGCTATTCTATAGGATTTAATATTCTCAAATGGGACCCATAATGAACCTATTTGAACTCCCCAGCTGTTATGTAGTTTCAAAAATAGTAAAGTTACATTTTTATGACTTGAATTTATTAAAATGAATAATCTGTGCATAGCTGGCAGAAAGTGATAAATTATACCATACTCCAGTAATTTCAGCACTATTGTGCTCTCCATTTCTAGCTTTAAAAGAAAAGTGTTTAAATGGTTGCTTTTTTAAAAATGCCGTTCTGTTACCTTTATGGAGACCAGACTCCGTTTATCTACCTGTAACAGGGGAGACCTGCGCTGATTCTCCGGGCGCACTCATAGTGCTGCAGGAAGAGGGCAGCAGCCCTACAGTATCCGTTTGTCAGTCACGGCCCTGACACGGAGAGGTGGGAAAGAGGGTGTGTGGGCTTTCCCCATCTCTGAGTGGCGGGCTTTGAGGGATTGCTGCATCGATAAAATGATGCTCTGGGGTTCACTTGGGTAAGCCCCTCTCCGACGAAATGAGCCAGCCAGCTGGTGGAAGCTCTGCTGCCGGACCGAGCACAGCCAAAGAAGAACGAGCGAAATAAATAAATAATTAATTAAAGTAGAAAGAAAGAAAAGATTATTTTTGGCGCTGGGAAAAACTTGGGCAGACCCCGATTATTGTTTAGGGTAGTGAGGGAACACGAGCGTAGAATGGAGACCCGGGCCGTACGAGTAGCGGCGGTCGGGGTGAACGCTGCAGAGTGCAGCACTTTTGTTTTGTAGTTTTATTACTGTGCTTTATTTTCCTTTTTTCTTTCACCTTTTGTCCTTTGTGATTATTATTTCCAGAGCACCTGCGAGTGCACTTGCATTGCACTGTATACCTGGACTGTTATAACCGTGGTCTTGTTTACCGTTGCTGGTACTCAAACCACAGACAACAGCGCCCTCTGCGGGTTGAAATAAATCAGTGTGTCTGAGTGGTATTACAAATAAAGTTCTGTCTCTGTGTCAGTGAATTGCCCACCACCCACTCCACCTTTTGGGGAATTTTTCTGCATGGCAATTTTAACCGCAGTTAAATGAACTATTAATTGATAAACCCCAATCAATAAAAGATAATGTAGAGGCAATACACCTGCAGTTGTACATATAGATTAATGAACAGATTTCTTATTGTTCTTATTGCTTCCATCTTGCAAATAAAAGTAAGAATAAACAAGTAGTATACTTTGTATAGCAACCCAGTGCAATAGAATTGTATTGTGAAACATTTACAAAAGTTCTTAATTGGAAATTGTTGCATCCTTTGACTTCCTCCCATGTCCTTTTTCTATCTCACATGCAGCTGGATCCATTGTTTGCATAACTGTCTGGCTTTGCGTTGTTTTAAAGAAATAGGTGTTTTGTTTTACAACTACAGTTACAGGTACTGGACTGTCTGCAAAACCAAATGTTACATTTTAATATTTAATTGAGTAGATTCAACATTTTGTTTTTGCAAACATAAACCATATTACAGGCTTATTTTACACTGGATCATGTGAAAAATACCAGACGATAGACTTATAACCCAGTCTGGATTTCAACAAGACGCAAAGGGGCCATATTCTTAAAGCGTTTCCAACCTTCTTTAATTAATTAATTTAGTTTTATCTGAAAGGAGAAAAGAATCATGCAAAATTAAAAAAAAAAAAACACACACACAGAAAGTGCTTAAGAGAAAGTGCTTAGTTGTTTGGTTCTAGTTTTGTAAAATTAACAAGCGTTTTACCTCTTTCAAACAATGAGAGTTAATTAAAGACTGGAGTAAACGTTTAAACAAAATTGCCTTCATATGCAGTTCAACTTCAATCTTTGCAGGTAAAAGTTTGATGTTTAGGCTGTTGTACTGATGACTTTCCATTGAAGTAAGGTAGAGAGACAGCCTTATCTGGATAAGGGTCATTAAGAGAATGCTTAGCATTAGTTAAGCTGATGGACTGTGAAGGCCACATAGATAATGCAGCCACCACAGGTCAAGACTGTTATTCAGAGACGGTCCCCAGACGGAGAGTGAGGAAACAGAACACTAAACAACCTAAATTGTCGGTTCAGTTGCATCTCAGGTTAAGATTAACACTATCTAAGGTGATGATACTGCTGGCGAACGGTTTATGTGTTTTCTGCACCACATGTTCAAAATAATGTACCAACAGAAATATTTGTCACAACCTCTGACTTCTAAATTCAAAATAATGGCTTTTTTTGTATCTGTATCTGTGTTTTAGCCTGTTTTTGGATGTCCTGTGGAATGTAAGAATGTTTTCTTTTTTTGGTATTTTGCAAAACTGCCTGCCACCTCCCTCCAAGACAACATTACTGCATGGAAATCATAGCTCTTTAACCCTATGTGAATATTTTAAATGTACAAAGTGACAGAAACGTTTTTAAAGCGGTGAAAACATGGTGGGTGGTTAGGTCTTGAGAATCCATCACTGCTGCTAAAGGGCAAGCTAGGAATGGACACATCAATTCAATACAAATGGGGCTTAGATTATTTATCCTTATTGACCTTGTCAACGTTTATCCCTGCCTCAACCACACGCTCATCTAATAAACGTTTATTGGGAGGGGTGATGACCCATGCTGTGGCAGTCAGTGAGAAATAATTCAAAAAGTAGGATGCAAAATGCTTTTTGATAAATAAACCATAAAAAAATAACTGTTTTTATAATTGGTAACTTTAAAAACAAGTATAATTAAAAATAAATAAAAAAATTAAATAGCATTCTATGTCTTATTCCATAACCCTCATTTTGCATATATAATCCGGTAATATGTTCAAGAAATGTGGTTACAGTACATCACCATCATTGATTGTGTCATGTTTTAGTTTAGTCTGGGTTTTGTTTAACAGCAAATGTATTTCTGTGTATCAAAATTGCATCTGTATGTAGTCTTAAGCCAATATACAGACATCTACATGTTATCTAACTCTACAATACAAATAATTCTGTTAAAGCTGGTTGAAACTAATTGCAATTCTGGTGCAAGAATGTAGAAAGCCTGCTCAAGAAACACAGATCTGAACATGCTGGAACTGGCTAACTATCACGTAAATACAAGTCTTGTCTTACCTATCATTAAGAGCTGTTTTGATATCTTCGGCATGATGTCCATTCCATTCTTTAGCCAGGTGATTTTGGGGTCAGGGATGCCATCAGCGTGGCATTTCAGACTGGCAGATACACCTGGTTCCTGGGCCTGGGTTTCTGGGTACACAATGATCACTGGAGGCACTAGGTGGGGAAAAAACAACAACACAAAACCAGCGTATCAAAACACATTTCTGTAAAATACTTTTAATTACAATTTAAATCAGTCTTTCTGTTCCAATCCAGCCGCCGAACAATTAAATGCAAATCCTACAAAACAAAGCAGATAAGCCAGTTTCCTATTCCTTTGCATTTTCAAGGTAGTTTAGCCTCTGGGAAAAACAGATTGGAAACCAATAGGGTTCTTATCTCTGACTTAATTCAAGCTTTGTTTTTTTTGAGGTCTCCAATGGAGAACAGATCCTGGCAACCATGCATTCTTGCAAATGTATAATGCTAATTATTTTTTATTAAGCTACATGCTTTAGCCATCAGATATTTGATGTTTAAAATATTTATAAATGTCTGAAAAAAAAAAAAATTAACTGGATAAGAAGTGATAGGCTAAGCTGTGTTTCACAGTTACTGCCCTGCAATAAAAAAAAGGTAAGCTTCCCTTTAAGTATTAAGAAGCTATTCATAGTATTAATCTAACTGTATGTTGCAGATAATATTAACAGTGACACATTTTTAAAAGTACCTTCCTGGAACATTTATTCTAAAACAAATTGGCATACAATAAATCATCATTAAAATTAGAGCTGTCATATATGCCAGTTACTAACCATTCACCTGCAGGACATGGGTTTGGTACAAATCCTCATACCCATAAGCATGGCAGGTGTAATTGCCCATGTGGATAGTGGTCACCTTGGTGATATAGAGTGAGCCATCATCTCCAAAATCCTAATTAGAGAAACAGACAACAGGGAGTTGAGACTGGAAAGCAAACAACATTTAAAGAATAATGAAGAATAGATAGACAATGTTTTTAGAATCTGTGGCGTTGCTAGGATTTCTGTACCGTTGGGTCACAAAACCCTAAACTCCCTCGCCACCTGCACAAGTATCATTGCATTAACTGTAAATATTTGATTAACACTTTAAATAATACATTTGTGGATTCAAAGGCATTATAGCGAAAGTTGTAAATGCAGCAATGGGGTCACATCAGACATAATCTTAAAACATTTTACTGTGGGGTCACTTTGGACCCCCAAAAAGACACGCACTTAAAATGACCCTACAAAATGTGTATTTTTTTTTTTTTATCTCATGCTGAACAGGAAGATTAAACATGAAATACATTTTGTGTGATAAATAAAGCCTGGTTCGATGAATGGGCCCATGATCCATCTGGAATTGAATGCTGGACTAGGATTAAGTATGTGTGTGTGACACTTTGGAACTAGAAACTCCTACTGCTGTCTCAAGGCAGATCTCGGATCCTGTCTCATTTTTCACACAAACGTGTCCATGTTTTGTTATTAATATGTGCATTAGCATGTATATAACAATTAAGCAGAAGGTCAGCCTGACAGGAAAAACCTAATTTTACATAATAAAGAGAACCTCTCATTTTGCTTCCTTCCATGTAATTACACGCTATTAAGAAAGATATACACTCATTTAGTTTTTTCACTATGTAATGCATATAAAGATGTTGTTTGAGACGGATAATACTTCAAAAGAGGAATCCTGTTAAATGGAACACAGAACTTGGTAAAAATTGAAAAAAAAAAAAAAATAATAATGTTTGAACATCACAGACTAATTATGTACACATTTTTAAAACCGGGTCCGTCCTTGGTAGGGGGTCTCTCATTATATATTAATTGAATTGCCTTCTTTACATGTGTCTTACTATTGTATGGTGTTTGGAATCCTCATTCTGAGTGCTCCTGCTTATGTTGCTCCACTACAGAACATTCTAATCATGTGAAAATTTAAATGCCACCTCCAGCTATTTACTCTTCAAATGAGTCTCTAAAATCGAAATATTTGCAGCAGTACACAACACTACTTAATTTAGCTGCCATATTTTGTTTTACTGTACATTTTTTTTAGTGTTTTGTTTTACGTTGCACTTTGTATGTTAATGTTTCTTCATGTGCACTGTTCCCTCTCTATAATGAATTTGAAGGTACAGTAAGTTATGACAGAGGAATCTTATATAAGATGTGCCAGTAGCCCCAATTCTGTTTAATGCCTTCAAGCGAGCCACAAACTACAAACTCAAATCACCAACTGACATGTTAATTATAGTCTGTGTAATATATGATAATTGTTTAAAAGAGGCAATACATTTGCCATCTTGCTTGTATAAATGATTCATGATAATCAAGACTTACAAGTACAATATACTGTGTATGCATAATGAGTTAGACACACTTTCTTTTGTTTCTGAGAGTGTTGTCATTCACGCAATCAAGTTGAAGGGAGCAATTTAAGCCCCTTAAAATATGTCCCAATTTCATGAAAAATGATGCAATACCAATATTTAGCATGTAGGAGCACTAATGATAGTGTATAAAACAGGGCATTAAAGTTCACAAATCCATAATATGACCCTTTTCAGAAATGCATTATCAAAGCAGACTGCTTTGGGAACTATATAAATATTTAATGGAGGGTACTGAAACAAAGTACCACATTTCTTTCCATTTCAAAGCAATGGGAGACCAGTGCAAGCACACAAAACCTTTGTTTGCTGAAAATCCAATTAAATATATAGGGCAAATGCTAAGTAACACCAGAGTAATGATACACGAGGGGGATTAAGCACAATGTGCAAGGAAGGAGAATCATGCCCTCATTATTGTCAAGCTTCTCTGCAGCAAAGTGCACAACAATCACCCAACATTCTCTTTTTTTTCATGTTATTACAGTCAGTAAACTATGCTCAAGTTATTTTAGCCGTTTATTTTTGTTGACAGCAATATTATTTTAGTTAGGAAAATACACTACTGTATAGGTTGAAAAAGACGGACCGGTACTGTACATAGAAAACCTAAATATGCACATAGGATGTGTTAAAAAAAAAACAAGATTTACAAAGGCTATTCCGGTTAAGACAGCCTTCATTACTCCATGTGTTCTTCCACACACAACTCACACACACTATATGATCATTAATCACACAGACTACTGTACCATATGTCTTGGGATGAAGCCAGAAGCACCAGTTCACTATGATAGTTCACAGTGCTGAAGACAGTTCCATCAGTTGACAACCATGCTTGTTCCATACCAAACCCCAACTGATAAAGGGCTCTATTTTATTCCATTAAAACCAGCAGGAGCCCAGTGCCTGTATATTCTATAAATATGTGACATCAATTCTGTGATTGAAATGGCGGCCATGCGTTTTGCCAGATATTACATACCAATAATACCAAGCCACAGGAAATGGGGAAGTAGCACATGGTACAGTTTTAATATGAGTAAAATAAGACTCCAGGATGTCCTACAGCAGCTAGACAATGTTTGATTTGCTTTGTGGGGTTCTTTGTATGCAATTGATGTGCCCTGAATATAAAACAACCAACCCCTGTAACTAAAATAGTATAGCAAGCATACCACAGTGCCACCTTAGGATTATTGAGTCCTTATGGAATTTCGAGAATCAAATGGACAGGACGCATTGTTTTACTATTGTCCATTAGTGTGAAATGAAAAACAAAATTTTAGATGTAACATCACACATTTGCAATTCTGACGTTTATAGCTACGAACACTACAGCCTAGCATTTGCAACTACATGCTTCAAACATCTAAATCAAATTTGCACTCACAGGGCCAGTAGTGGTGTCGCCTTGTGTTATAGGATAATTGCACATTTTCTTTCACTAACAACAACTTTATATTTCTAAAATGTAATTCACATCACTAACAGTGTATCAACGTTTTGTTTTTTCAGAGCATTGCAATATGTCCGACACTATAATTTGTATAAGAATGTATGACAAGGTCAGAGCAATGTCAGTACAGCTTCGCTCAGCCAAATGAACGGAATTATCTATACAGTTGAAATAAGCCCTGCTCTGTTTGATATACTGCATTGTGTCAAAAGAAAATTATACCACCTGCAATGCTGCTGTGGATAAAAAAAATAAATAAAAAAAAACACACACACACCATGGTGCAGTGACACCTGACAGGCAATTATTTTTAATGTCACGATAAAAATCTCATTGAGGCAAGCAATGGCCACAAGAAGCAATTAACACAGTAACCCATTCATATTTCCTACAGTCATCCCCTTGCGACCCATGATGGCAGATGCACAATCTTATATTGCAGTGAACAGCAGTACTGTAAAGAGGTCTAAACTTATATTATTGAGCTTCCCTTTTCTTGTAACTGCTGCAGCATCTGCAGTGATCCCTATATCACAACAGGTCCTCGCCCTCTATATCATTTCTGTCTTCAATCATACAGATAACAAACTGCATCCAGGTATAACCTCTTTCCAAAGATCAGAGCACCGAACCCTCAATCATGAGTCATCGTATCCCAATTAAAGGTGATAGTTGGAGAAACAATCAAACAATGGCAATAAGAGAATGTCTTCCCTTGATGGAGTAAACGTTAACGGATCAATGCAGTAAGATGCGTCCATAATGACTGCGAGTCCCCTTTTTACTAGCGTGCCATAACATTTAAGATAATTTCACACAATGTCCATTTAATTGCTAACTTAATTGGCTGCTAATTGCATAATGTACAGTAATGTTCAATATTTGGCTTCTTAAAAAATCTTTCATCAACACATAAAATTACTTCTTCAGTTATTTTAAACACTCAAATCATGACCTATAGACTGCGTAATACCATATGTGCAATATTTTCTCTTGCCCAATAAGTTTCATCAGAACTTCAAGTATATACTGTACTGTGCACAGAACCAATGCATTTCTTCAAATTAAAAATCACGAGCATTATTTAAAATCTAGAAAATGAAGTTAATTTTAAACTTACATTAATGTCTTCTAAATCCAAGAAGTTCAGTACGATTCCATTTCTCTTCCAGATGATCGGAGGCCGCAGTGTTCCTTGAATAGCACAGAACAACACAGTGCTCAGCCCCACTGTTACCGTGGAGATGCTGGTGTTCCGATCCTCGGGGAGACTCAGTTGAACAACCTCTGAAAGAAAGAAACCCCGTTTGTTATTTGCTTTCCTTCAGATTTGTTTTGTTTTAATAAATACAACAAAATAATTTTTAAAAAGTTGTTTTATTTTTTACAGTCTGTGCAAGCCAAACAATTGTGCTTTAACCATATTTTAATATCATTCTTGAATGCAATCCATGTGAAGGACATATAGCAACACATGGAAGTTTAATATGGATTTTTTTACCTGTCCCTTATGTTTGGAATCATGAATGGTTTTGTGTTCTTTTGCTTTAAAATTGAGATTATTTAAAATGTATTTTTTCTAAATGTTACTAAACATTTAGACCTTACCTGCCGACCTTTGTTGTTTTATCATTTAATTATTTATTTTTTTTTGCTGGTTCTGTTAACTAGTAGAAAGATAATGCACCTTTCAAAATGGTGAGATAGTCAGGGGCACTTTGTAGTATTTTAATTGCATGAGACCAGCCTTAACCCAGATAACATGATTATTCCTAAACAACATTACGATTACTGCAAAGATCTGGAGGTACAGTGTCTTTAATTTCCACTTTGATGCCTGTCTGTTCTGCAGGCTACGTGTCCAATCTAAGGAAATATTGCTGATCGCGTCTTTTTAGCACTGCATTTCTCCCTTTGCTGTTGCATGCTGCATGCCATAGGCACTTTTTAATTCCACAATGTGAAAAACTATAATTGAGGGCATTGAAAGAGCAGTTAGAAATAAACTTGCGCAGAGTCAAACACATTGATTTGGCATGGCTGGGAGGCAAATCACATATTAAATGTAAGTTGCCATCAACATCCCTTCCTGCTATTTTATGACTGGCATTAAACTCCTACAATACCAATTATCTGCAGAGAGTAACACTCTTCTCTGTTTGAGATTGATAAATGCAATCATGCCCGCTGTCTCGTTTCCTTGTTTAACAAAAAGGACAAGGGCCATTCAAGCGTCTGCAGCACATGCCGTAAATAATTACCCAGAGTGCACTTTAGCTTTTGGAATAATGCAGGTTTCAGGCGATTGTTGATTTCAGACATCCTTTAATCCCCCCTTCTTAACCTGCGTTATATCTATGTTGAGATTTTGACTGGTTTAACAATATTAAAGTGGATCTGTTCATGCAATGCAGGCTGAGCTGCCGTGTCCGAGCCATTAGCAGATGTCTAATTGTATTTATCTTGCAATAAAATTAGCAAGTAGTCTCAAACCTACATTTGCACTGCTTGCATGAGCTTCAATTGACTGTGAATAGAGACACCCTGTGTATGATTACTGCTGTGTGTTTATTGCACCCAGTAACATTAGTACTGTACATTCCTCATATGCATCCACTTAAGTAGGTATTTCTGCCTTATATGCATGTATAGGCAGTCAGCTGCTTTTATCAAAAAGGACAGGAACCCCTTTTTAAAATTAAATTGGGAGTTATCCAGACTATGAACCACGCAGTGCAGTGCAAGTGGTCAGGACACACAAGGGATGGAGTTATTGTTTTTTTTTTTTTTAACTGGGATCCTCAATTCAAACATAAAGTAATTGTTCAGCCCAAAATACTTCAAAGCATTACCACCAGGAGAATGCAGTTTGGTTCTTTAAAAAGCACTTTACTTCTTAGAAAAGAGAATTGCCATGGGATTGAAGAAGCACTTACAGGAAGACTGTGACAGCAAACAGCATACTGTTACTAGAAAGAAAGCCATATGCATTAAGAGGCACGATTGCTGAAGAACAATATGTATCCTGTAGAGCGCAGTATGCACTATTTAAGAGTTACATTCCTGGGATTTTATAAATGAACAAAGGTGTCCCTCAAGGATTGATGCTTGAACAGCTTTTGTTTACCATCCATGTTGACAGCATGGGAGAAGCTAGAGGTAGCTCCATCATTAAGAAGTCAATATGCTGCATTGTACCAGAGGTACAACATATTCTAAGGCAACCCTGCCACTTTTACACAATCTAGAGATCCAGGGGCAGGTTTCACAAAGCACTGCCAGCACTTAGCAGGCTGCTAGCTAGTAAGCTATCTAATTACTACCTGTTTCAAAAACCAGTATTTTAAGACAGAACATGTAGTAGAAATCCTTTGTACGCAACTCTATGTGCTTAAAGGATAAATGTGTTTTCTTTCTTAAAAAAAAAAAAAAAAAAGTTTAATGGAAGTGAGTTGGATTTAGCAGACTGCTACCTAGAACTGCTTTATGAAACTAGCACCAGCATTTTTACATGTGATTTTGTATATGCCTAATGTCCCTTTATTCATGTTCTCTGTCATTCTCTATTGTTGTTTATGCTTGATCATTATTTTCCATGCTATTCCAGCAAAAATTACATTTTCAACCACTTTTAAAAGCTCTAAATGGCCTCCTCTGCAACCATGGTAACTGTGATTTAGTATATGGAAAAATCTCTCTACAAAATGAGAAGGTAATTTTCCAGGATTAGTGTTAGGGTTAGGAATAGGATTAGGTTGCTGAAATAGCTAGCTACCATGGTAAAAGCTTATTTAAGCAGAAACATAAATAGTGCATGATAAAGAGTATAAAACAGGTAAATTAAATATTATGAAAAAGTAGTTGAAACAAATGATCTCTTTAAAAAATTTGCTAAAAAGCTACAAATATTACATGAAGATCTGAAGAAAGCCATCTCTTTATAGATGTGAATTTAGCACAGTCACGCACAGTACAGTAATAAGCACTCTGCATTCCCTCTGCTGTCTCATTGCCATTCTGCCTTTTCCATTTTATCAGTAACAGAGCTGAAATTAAATTATGAATTACTGCAATTCTACCACATGCTGGGATGCATCACGGTAACTGTTTTTCACTTTTGAACCCCTGTTGATTGCATCCTATGATTACACCATGTAACAATTTTTTTGTTTTATTTTGTTCCTGGGTAGTAAGTGTTATTTCCTAATTGCTTATGCCTCAAAAGTATAGAAAATGGCTATTATTCCCCACAAACTTTGCTTTTGTGACCAGGACAGTGATATTTCAAAATATCACTATTTCCAATGGGAAAACGGGCAAATGTGTGTCTTTTCGTTCACATAAAGTCAGAAAAAAACAACACATGAATCCAAATTAATATGTATTTATACTAAAGTAATACAAAAATGACTACAAAAGATTTAGAAGAGAGTAGTTTTTTGAGATTTGCGATTATACTGTATTTATGCAATTAGCAAAGTTTGTGGGGAATAATAGCCATTTTCTATACTTTTGAGGCATAAGCAATTAGGAAATAACACTTACTACCCATGAACAAAAATTGTGTTACATAGTGTTATTATGCAGGGAATAGAGTAGCCACAATACTGGTGTGCCCAGAATTAAAATCGACAAGTACAGTACTTGTAAGATGCTACCGGTAGGATTGTTACAGAGAAAATAAATATGAAATAAGCATTTCAAAGGCTCATAAGACTAGGAGATTTGCCTCCTCATGGAGCTTCATGTGCTGCCAACCAAAGATCTGGGATGTATTGGTGGACATGTGATGAGTACCAGTGTTGTGCTGTCAGAGAGGTATCTTATCCCTGAAGAAGAGACAATACAAAAATTCTACTCGGGAAACTGAAAGCTGAGAAACGCATTAGGTTTTTTTTTTGCATCCTACTATTACGGCTTCCGGTAGGCACTTGCAATATCATTTTGTAGTTTTGCCGATTAAATGATGTTAAATAAAAGATCTAAATTATGTTCATATATATATATATATATATATATATATATATATATATATATATATATATATATATATATATATATATTTTTTTTTTTTTTTTTTTTTTAATTATGTCTCAATCCTAAAATTCTAGGTGATGCTAAACTTTTGGCCATAGCTGTAGAGAAACAAAGCATATTTAGCATTAATGAAACACCAGTAATTGACATTCAGGGAAATACCAGTTGATCCCTAAAGGTTATTCAATTTTTTCAAAAAGATAGAGAAAATAGATCCTCAAAAGAAGTCAATATTTGCCTTAGGTTTAAATACATTTGAATGTTAATTGACCAGTTAATTGAAAGGATTAAGACAGAACAACAATAAAACTACGTTTTTTTAAAAACAAAAAAAAAAAAAAAAAATATATATATATATATATATATATATACACACACACATAAAAATATACATACATATATATATATATATATATATATATATATATATATATATATACACACACACACACAAACACACACACATATACTGATGCACAATGAAAACGCAAGAGTCTATGTTTTACAGCAATAGCTCATTGGACACATACATAATATTATTTACATTTTAAATAGTGAGCAGATAAGAGACACAGGTTTGTTGATTGAGTAGTATTGTTTCTTGGGATAATACTGAGCTCAAGTCATGTGATTTCAGAAAAAACACCTCGTGCTCAATGTTTGGTATTTGAGTTGTTAAAATTGCCAAAAGGAGTTGATTAAGAATCTGTATAAATAGCAATTCAAAAACACATTATTTTAATTAACGCAAGAACAGGGAAAGATATGATTATGCCCCGTTTGAGTAATGAAGAACGTGTGGTTGCTATCGGCATTATTGAAGGTGGCCTGTCTGTGAGAGAAGCTGCCCGGAGAATGAGATGCTCTGCTTCAACAATTAGCAGACTAGTCCAGAGAAACTAGCCTTGTGAGGGACAGGCCACGTTCTGGAAGGCGGATGGTCATCACACTGGCCCAGGACCGTTATGCTGACTGTTGTGTTGTTCAAGCCAACCGCTGGGGCAGTGGAAGTGTGACAATGTGGGGAGGAATCTCCATTAACACAAAAACACACCTGATGCAGATTGAGGGCAACTTTACTGCTCAGCGATACACTGTCGTGACCAGCTTTTTCTCCTGACCTGAGTCCAATAGAACATCTGTGGGACGAAATCTCCAGTGCCAGCCGCAGGAGACAACCACGACTAGCCAACCTTCGTTAGCTAGCTGCAGCTGCACAGGAAGAGTGGAGGAACATCCCACAGCAGTCTATCCAGATGCTGATCAGGTGCATGCATCAACCCATACATATAAATACATATATACACATCGCCTTAACTGAAATGCATGCTGGCACTGAAGCGCTATAGTGGCCGTGGATTGAAAGTCAGCATCCCACATGACTGTATATTGGACGTGTTGGGCATTTTTGTCATTGGTGCTGCACGCTTTCATTTTTTTCAAATACAATAGCAGTTCAAGAACGAGGTAGTAATTGGAGTCTGGAAGAACTTAAGGAATTGTTAACTTTACGGGCTGGCAAGGAGGTGAATTCGCAGGTAGAAGGGACTCTGCTTTTGCCTGAAGAGCTGGATCACCTTCTTTGCAATACAATACACAACCTAGATTGTGCCTGAAGCTCCTGCAGTTTGACACTTAGTAGGTTGTTACATTGTATGATATAACTGAAAATGAAAAGCAAACAAAATGCAGCCAAATTTACTACTTCTTTGTGATTTTGTTTGGTTTACATTGCCATGAAAGTTGACTGACAAGTTTGAAAGTTGTACTCACATGATCCTTTTTGTGTGAAAGGGTTACAACAGTATTATACCGGCATTGATTGTGCAATTTCTTTCTGTGTGAATGGGTATTTTAAAGAATTTCTGAATTCTCTCTGGAGACGGCTCAGTACCGGCATTTGTGTGTGAAAGGGGTACTAGAATAACTGCACCAACAGGTGTCAAAGCATCACAGTGAGACTGAAAAAAAAGCAAGGGGTGACATAAGCTTTGTGCAGCTTCTGAATTTTAGACTACATAAAAGAACAAAAAGATACCTTTACATGTAAAAAAAGTATTCTCCAAGATACTGTATGTGGCATAACCATAACTACACATGTTCATGTATCTGTCTGTTCATAGCAGAGTTTAGCTTTGTTGACAATGGTGAATGTGTTGGTAATGCTAAAATAGTTTGCTAGAGGTGCCTTTGGCATAAGTAGAGTTGCTAAGGTAATTTGGCCTTAGGTGTAGAATGATAAGGCATGTGCGGAAATGTATAGGAAAGAAGGACAAATATGGTAAACAATTAACCACAATACCCTTATAAGAGGGAGTAGTTAGTGATTGGTTGTACTTGAATGGAATAACAGCTGAATAACTAATTTCTATTGAAAATTGGTGAGATAACAGGAGCAAACTGCAGTCACATACAGTACGCTTTGAGCCTGCCAGAGTTTAAAAGACCAGACATAAAGGGATACTCAGACAGAAGCTCCAATACCTCAAGGATCATCATGGACCATCAATGTAGCATCTGAGGCTGTTTCTGCAGAGGTTAATATAACTTGATTAATTGCCTATCTCTGTTAATACTAGTGGCATGTATTGAATCTAAACAATAATGTTCAATGTAGAATGTAATGTGGTTATTTGGATCTAATACATGGTAAACATTGTTACAATTTGAAACTTAGTCTGGTCTCATCCTATAGTGTAACAAAGTAGTTAATTCCATGTTTACCTTAATTCATAAATCTTACATTAGTACAGTAATATAAGACCTGTGTTACTATTAATATGGAGATCTTACTGTGCTGTTCTAAACTGCAAAGCTAAATAATACAGGTGTCTACGATATTAACAGCACATGCAAAACATGCATAATAAAGTTTTCAGCAAGAAATAGGTCAATTCTATTTGTCTTGCTCTGGGTATGTTGTTGATTTTCCTCTCAGCTGGGACGTATAGATTTGCTGAGTTCTGTTTAACACAAGCCTGATGCCGCATGCAATGTAAACGCTGTTCTTAATAGAAACATGAATATTTTAAAGTGTAATATCAAATGGAGCTTTGGCTCTCCTTTTAAATGAAATACCATATCTCTCATCTTAAAATAATGGATTAAAGGTGCCCTAGATATTGTATCGTAGATTTTTTTCATCATGGTTGATGTCAAAATGCATGGCTGACTTTCTGTATGCTTGTACTGTGACTGAAAGGCAACCTGCAGGTTATGCCGAAAATAATGCATTCTTTAATTAAGATGACTTGCTACGCACTGGGCCTGAAAATGGAGCACGAATTCAAAATGTATGAAATTATTTTTTTCCCCCTGTTTATTACGGCCTAAAACACCACTGACTTTGTCCACAGATATAGTCCAAAAAGAACTAGAATCCAGAATGCAAATCTAGCCAATATATTAAAAGTTGGTTTTCTAGTACAGTTTTGTCAACAAAAACTATGAATGCAGTTTTGAGCGGTTATATAATATTAAGCTAAACATAACAATACACTAGTGTAACCCAGGACCAATCAATTATTTGCTTACAAACTCAATTATTTTGCTCACAAAGTTGTTCCAAAGGCCACCGAGCACATGGCTTCAAGGCATGAGCTTCATCAGTAATCAGTCTCACACAATCAGAGAAGATAAATCGGAACAGAGGGTTTAATTCACAAATTGATTTCAAAATCTGATTGTGTTCTGTGATTACATAAAAGGTCCAGATTTCATGCTGTCCTTTCTGTGTCTCTTATGCTGATTTGTTGGCATGCTCAAGTGAGAACCCTTAATATGAAGATTGATAACTTGCTTTTATTTTCTGTTTCCGCATTTGTAACTACAGCAGACAAAACATTTGTAGCTGGGAATGCTGCTAATGATTTTCAATATTTTTGCTATGTTGCTCTTAGTAATGTAATATATAACCCATCCTACACACAAAGGAGGCAGCCACATCGGCACAGAACAATGTATTGCTCATAGTGGGCCTGTGCAGTGCCTCGTAGACCTGGCAATCTGTGTGCTAAGAGAGTTTACATTATTGAGGAATCCAATTGGAAAGATTGAAGTTACAATAAATCAGATAACACCAGTGCCAAAACTCATTACACAGACAGAGTGCTGAATTAGGCTGATAAGTCCCTGATAGAGCAGAACACAACTGTTGTAGACTTCCTATTTTTTGTTATTTTTTAAATGTTTTTTTTTTGTTTATTGTTAATAGAAAAGATCACAAGTTATAACCATCTCCCTCCAAATCCTTCTTTATAAATCATTCAAACTCATACTAGAGATATGGCTGCGGGTCTGCAGCAGCTGCAGATATTGACTAGTGCCTCTCTTGATCAGTTATAGACATACTAAACCTGCTGTGTGATTTGCTTTCATTTTCATATGGATTAATCTACTTTGAGTTTATAATTCTCTTTAAAGTGTGCCTTTTAACTGAACGGTATGCTTTCAATTTTGAAACTTTAAACCTCTTGCCCAGGCTATTTTCTAAATAAGCAGTATATCCCAAGAGATAAAAGAGTTAGCATTGATCGATTTAATGGATATTGTCCATTGCTAAAGGAAAAGGCGCTGGAACATCCATATGCTAAATGGAGAAAAGTATATAAATGGAAATGATTGATATAATGTGACATTTATATTCCAAGGGATGGAGGAATGTTTATTGAAAAGCATCAGGCAAGGCTCAAGGTAGAAATTATAGGTTATGATCCCCTGGAAAGTGACTCAAATAGAACAACTGGGAACAGGCATCTTTAGAGTCTATGGGTCGTATATGAATAATACATAGGCCAGTCACAGCATATACAGGTAGAATATTGTGTTATAATACATGGATAAGTACTAGAATTGCATCTCAGCTCAATGAGACAAAGTCATAATTTAGCAATGTTATGTCAAAATGTCATAATTAAGTGATGTGATGGTACATCGTTCTCGTGGTTTATGGTGTCACCAGAACCCCTCGATGCAATTCTAGCCTTGTAATTCACTGCAGCCCATCTATTATTCTGTATAGAATGTACAGGACACAGTAGATTTATATTCTTGGAGGTTACCTCTCCCCAGGGTACTTTTAATCCTGTACAAACAAATTAAAAACAAAAAGTACTATACTGTTAAATATAAAGCTGCATTTAAGTTAAGGTTTAGCCCCCTATTACACAAATCAGAAAGTATTGTCTATTGCGTTTCCAGAAGGAATTATAACAGGTTCATAACGAGAAACAGAGACAGTTTATGATAAAGAAAATTGTGCGCAACTAGTTCAAACGGGTGGAACAATTTCTGTTGAAAGAATGGTACAGAAACCATGGTGTAAGCCCTAAGGATTATTCAAGCTAGTAAACACATCAGTCAAGTATGGGTAAGTTGGCTGTGCAGTGTAAAAAGCAGTTTTGTTATATGCTACACCACTTTCAATAAGAATGCATCAGAATTTCCTAAACATCATAACGCATTCACAATGTTGGAGATATGGAGGCAACATTACCTTTGCTTTACCTGTAAAGTGTATAGCAGTGACACATTTGATTATGAATGATCTGTAATAAAGAAATATGCAATTACATCTGCTTTATAAAATACTTAAATGCTGAACTGAAAACATGCTTAAGAAAACCAGCTTCTTACAGTCCAGAATGTACGTGCGTTTCCAGTTCATTATCCCCATCACTTAACATGGCAGCTCAATAGTGGAACATGAACCTTTTCTGAGTGATTTAACAGCAGTTTAATGGTATGTTAAAAATTAACAGTGACCCTATATAATAGACGTTCCACTGACAGATTTAAAGCCTTCCAGCTGCTTCCTAACACATCCCCCTAAATCACTGTAACGAGCACTCGGAACTTACATTTAATCAGTCTCAGAAAGACTACATTTATAATAGTAAAAAGATGAGATTCCACTGTAAAATCCTTACCTAACCTTCCCAGTGTGCATCGGATTGACTACACAATGACTGGTGCTGGAAATGGCTGTCTACTCCCAGTTTGACATGTTACCTTACAAATTATAAGTTGGACACATTTAAATTAATTTTTCTGAGTTTGCAATTCTGGAGGGTGCAGTAAAACTGGATACTAGCTACCACTAGTTAATGTTCATTGATTTAACAGTAATCAGTAAATAATCATTAGAAGGGTGTGCTGGGGAGCAAAGGTTTTGGGCTTTTCAAGAATAGGCATTTCATAAACATGAAGGTTTAAAGAGTAAGTAGTGGGAGTTCCAAAAAATGTAACGTTATGCACCCCCCCCCCCCCCATGTTGCTACAACTGTTTAAATAACGTACCTGTCATTTTTCTTTTCACTGTTAACATCCTGTCAACTTTTTACACTTAGAGCTTTAAAGTCGGTTTCAATCAATGAAACCTCTAATAGAAGGACATACTTTTACAGGGATGTAAATAAGACCCCCATTGCATAGCAGTTTGACCCATTCCTGGTTTTGCTACGGGTTTAATCACGACACACACCTGAACTTGTTACATTTAAAATGGGTTAAACCTCTGTACAATAGGAGTCTTATTTCCACCCCTGTCTTATATAATGTATTGTACCAGTTTGCAATAAAATGGTACCACAAAAAGAAAAAAAAAACTTGGCTACTGGCAAATTCAAAAAAGCTTACAATTTAACAGATGAATGTATCCAACTTATTGCTCACAAAGGGCTCCGGTGAGAGTAACTCGGAAAGCATCTGCGTTAGGTGCTCGTATCACAGATGTTGCAAGCAGAAGACTTGCTCTGTTGTACACTGGTCCCCGAAGTTAGTTCATACAGGGCTATATCCATCTGCTGCCTAAAAAGTGCAGACTGCTCTCACCCTTGTGAATTGATTGGAGTTAGGAAAGTGTAACCTGGTTTGCATAATTTCTGGGTTTCAGTAAGTTTTTACTGAAGTTTTTACTGATTTTGACACTTGCTTTCTTTTTTCAAATACAAAAGCTAGATGAGTTACAAGCCCACAGGGATGCTGATGCTGCTTCGTCTTAGTAGGATTTCAGCTGCATTAAACCTTATCAACTGATGCAAAGCCAGCTGGTGGTTCCAAGTAATTTCCCCTCTAATGGACATCTTTCTGCTGAAAAAAAGCATAGCAGAGCCGATCCTTTGTTACAATGAAGAAAAACAAAATACCATTTCAGTTGAGCAAAATAGCTATATCCCAGATCAGCTCTTGTCAATGTCCTTTTCTTGTCCTAGCTACCCAGCAAAGGTGATCAGATAGGGATTTCAGATGCATTCATTACATTCACAATAGCTTCATAGCCTAATTTGGACCACACCACATCTACACTACTGATAAAGGAAGATCTGCCTATTCGTATTATTATCTTCTTCTAATTTTTTATTTTCTTTTTTTATTTTCTCCCAATTTAGAGTATCTAATTATTATTTAGGCTCAGCTCACTGCTACCACCGCTGTGCTGATTCGGGAGCGGCGAAGACAAACGCACGCTGTACTCCGAAGCTGCTTTTCAAACTGCAGACTCACCATTTAGCTACCTCAGAGCTACAGCGTCGGAGGACAATGCAGCTCTGGGCAGCTGACAGACAGGAGCCCAGCCAGACTACAGGGGTTGCTGGTGCACGGTGAGCTGAGGGCACCCTGGCTGACCTAAGCCCTCCTCCACCTGGGAGGCGCTCGGCCAATTAGTGCGCCGCCCCCTGAGAACTCCTGTCCATGGTCAGCAATGGAATAGGGCGCATCCTGCACTCCACGCGGAGTGCCTTTACCAGATGCGCCACTTGGAAGAACCCCCATTATTATTATTTTTATTAATTTTTTTACAGAACAATAGAATAGAATAGATACAGTATTTGAATCTTGTTTTTGGTTCTTGAATATCAGTTTGGAATTCACAAGTACAGAAGTGTGTTTTACAAATAAAATGACATGAGAAGTGCAAGCAGTAATACATGTGTATGGCTCAGATGAAGCATACAACTATGTATTAGGGTTGTTTGCAGTCTGGTAATCTATTTTCTTTTTTTTTTTTTTTTAACAGATGAAAATCTGTACAAATCCCTGTACATTTACTAAGTGGTTAAACCTCCCTCTTAAAATCTTTACCAATTTATGCACTGCATATATTGGTTATCTGGTCCATCAGTTATATGTTAAAAACCTTATAATACTTCCTCCCTAATTTCTATGTCCTGAGGAATGCAGATTGGATTGTAAAGGTTTATGTTAAACAAGGGCTGGAGTGTATGGAATGATCCTAGGCATCCATCCATTCAACAGAATCAGTGATTCCTGGAGCTCTGTATAGTTAATTTGCTATGTCCAATAAGCTCTTCCATTATAGCCTGATTTTTAAAATGGCTTGCACAGGGAATTAATGGAGAGCCAACAAGAAACAATGGATGTTAATTTTCTGGCCAGTTGCAGTCATTACCAGCACAGAGCCGTGAAAAGGTGGGCTGGGCTAAATAAGTAATACAAGTAAATAAAGCTTCTGTCGCAGGGATTCTTTGATATTCTATTTTTTAATTTTTTAAAAATGTTTTGTAAATGGTAATAGGCACCTAAATGTTGATTCTATTAAGTAATAAAGAAAATGAAGGTCTGTTTAACCAGTCTCTACC
The DNA here is from genome assembly GCF_017654505.1 of Polyodon spathula. Classification (NCBI taxonomy): domain Eukaryota; kingdom Metazoa; phylum Chordata; class Actinopteri; order Acipenseriformes; family Polyodontidae; genus Polyodon; species Polyodon spathula. Next base: position 34,287,249 of record NC_054545.1, on the reverse strand, counting down.
ATCAGTGCCCACCACGGGTTAGGGAAATGCAGACATAGTAAAACAACACTATATGTATGAACATTGAATGCGCTGTCACTGTGGTATTTAATCTCTCAGTTGAGATAGATCAGAGGAAATCAACTGAAATAAGAGATGGCAATGTTCTGTCACAGACTTTCATCCCTGTTTCCTCCAAACTTCATCAGATGATATTCCCTAGGAAGGGCTTTACTGGCAATATGTGGAATACCACTTAAATACCACTGTGGAATACCACTTAAAACCCGCAAGGCCTTAACACCATTTAAATGACACTAAATACTAAAATACACTAAAATGTGAATTAAATCACTTTTACAATTACATACTGAAATGCTATATTTATTCTTTGTAAAAGTGCTATTCATCTCGTACTGCTTTTTTTACACCTCTCTTCATTTCCAGCATATTTTTACTCAGCTTCTTTTGCCCACATTCTGTACCAAACCATTTTGAAAAACACATAATTTCATTATGTCAATTTTTCTTGCAGAATAGACTTCTTGATCACTGGCTAACTTTTTTTCTACTAACGTCCTAACAGCAATGGCCCTCTTTACTTAAGCTCTTAAGCTCGCAAGCTGTAAGTATTCTCTGAGGTTACAAAGTGCCATGCATTTAATAGTTCCTAAGGCTAAGAATAGTTTTTTTTGCTTCACTATGGAACACATGTCTGTTGAAGTATAGTTTGAAAATTATTAAGTTTTTGGGCAAATAATTATGTGGTTTAAGTGTGTAATGATTTTCAACATATTTGATGTGTAATAGCTCTGCAGGTTTGTAATTTCTAAATAATGCCAAGTATAAAACGATAACAGTATGCCATGATACTCCACAAACAAAATTTTCCAAAATAATAAAAAAAAAAAAAAAAAAAAAACACACACACACTTCTATAACGCATACTGCACAATTGTGCTATCTCTATGTAATCAATTGCAAATTTTTCCTTTTTCTCTACAGTAGATGAAAAAAAAACATTTTTATCTTTAGGTCCAGATGTTAATTGTCAACCTAACACAACCTGTCAGACAATACACAAAACAAATACTTCTGCACACCTTTTTTTATCCGACACTCAAAACAACAGCTTAAAGTCACACACAATGCCTATAATGTCATGAGGATATTATTATTATTATTATTATTATTATTATTATTATTATTATTATTATTATTATTATTATCAGCAGACGCCCTTATCCAGCAACTTATATAAAATATCACAACATAAAGTATCACATTACAGAGTATCATATTACAGATACAAGCAGTTATAAAGTACAGTAAAATCAGTAGAAAAGGTCAAATTCAAATAACAAAATAAAGATTAGAGTAAGTAATTACATTTACGAGTGAATTCAACTAAGTGCAGTTAAACTTATAGTAAAAATATTTACTTATACAAGTAAATTCCATTAAGAGCATGTAGTAAGTATGTTAAATGGATAAGAACGATTTCAAATAAGAGTAATTACAAAAAACGTGAATACGGATACCTATAACAGTAAAATCATGTACAAGATAGAGGAAATTGTTATAAATACAAGCAGTAGTAGAATACAGCAAAATATGGAGCAGTTCAGTACAAGTACAAGATGATGCAAGTACTTGTACAATTTGGTGCTATAGTCCAGTATAGCCCATAGTTTACAGATGCTGTCAGAACAGATGAGTCTTGAGGAGGCAGCAGAAGGTGATCAGGCTTAGCAATCCTGCTATCCATTGGTAGGTTGTTCCACCACTGATGGGCAAGGGTGGAGAAGGACTAGCGATCTGGAAGCAGGGGGGGGGGGGGGGGGGGGGGGGGGGGTGTACAGCTAATCTTCTGGTGGTGGAGGAGCGGAAGGGGCGTAGGGAGAAATAATAGCATGGAGGTAGGAGGGAGCAGAAAGGTCGAGACAGCAGTAGGAGAGTACAAGTTTTGAATTGGATATGAGCGGTGATAGGGATCCACTGTAAGGAGCAGAGCAACGGTGTAGTGTGGGAGAAACGAGGAAGGGAAAAGACAAGGTAGGGAGCACAGTTTTGGCTGAGCTGGTGAACAGATAGCAGAGGCAGGGAGGCCAGTTATCAAATCAAAAAATCATAAAAGTGAAACTTTTGCTTAGCTGTGATTCAGGTAACATGCTTTTGGTCACTGTCTTTTGAGCCTTTCAGAACCTGACTGCAAGGCTGAGGACACACAAAGCCACTTTGTATCTTTGAACTTGGTTTCAGGAGACTATGTTTCAAGGCTGGTTCAAGAGACTAGGTTTCAAGCCACTGCATGACACCTGGGGAGTCTTGGGGTTTAATACAGCAAAGTTGTAGCAAACTAGGTCTGCCAGAATCCTGGAACCAGGTTTAAGCCACTGTTACTGAAAAAGTGTATTTGTATATGCATTTTAGAATGTGGTACAGGGCAGTAGCACAATAGAGACATCCACTATTCAAGGGAGTGAGAGTACATTAAAAATAAATGCTGTATATTCTGCATGGCTGATTAAAAAAGGGGCCTAATAGCCCCTGAAGGAATGAACTGAAGACCTGTGACAGAGATTAATAGAATCACTGTATGTGCCTTAGAAAAATCCCCAAAAATGTACTGTTCTCATTACATTTACTCATCTCATTTGTTAGAAAGTCATGTACCAAAGAGAAAGAGCTAAAAAGTCTGCTGTGCATCTCCATCCTACCCCTCGGGGGGAAAAAGCGACTGTTCTAACTATTTCAGAAGCATTTCTGGCCAAGAGAGCAAGACCAGAAGATTTTTTATGGCACTTACCAGCAGGAGATTTGAGATGGGAGTATGAATATTACAAAAGGAAAAATCTGTTGAATTTGTGAAAGCTTTACATCTCTAAAGTTCTGAGCTAATTGGGTTCACAGACCAAGTTCTATTATTAAAATACTCTTCTGTACACATGTATACTTGTAAAGCATGTTCTGTTTAAGCACTTAAACTTTATTTAAAAGTTTTTTTTTTTTTTTTTTAAACTTCTATAATAATGGCATCATATAATTTGCCTATTATTTTGCTACAGATTTCTATATATTGCAGGGTCTGGTTCCTTTTGTGGAGAAATAGTATTTCCAAGAAACTAAAAGAGGTACAAAACCAATATAATCCTCTACATAAAAAAGCTTTTTGTTGTTAATATATGCATTGTATTCCAAGGCAGAAAAATACATTTAGGTAGCAGATAGCAGTATATGAGGTAGTTTGCAGTTAGTGAAAATTTGTACTGGCATATATAGCTTTAGATTGGGTACAAAAAAAATCATATCTACAGCAATACAGAGCCATCACAGGGGTATTATTGCTCAGTGGCAACACTTGTTAGCAAATCATTTGGGTCATGTGAAAATAGTAGTTGTTTAACTCCACACTAAATATTACCTACATCATATTATTCACCAATAATACTGGCTTTGAGCATTTTGCAAAACAGACTGCCCTGTTGAACTGTATCGCACTTCAAATGATAAGGACACAATTACACCGTGCTGTGACTTGCAGCAGGCAAGAAGTTGAAGCAGGCCTTTAGTTCAAAAGTAGGGAGTATGCACTGCCTTTTAATAACTGTTTCCACTGAGCAAAATATTCAAGCACAAAATATAGAGGAATGGAAGTACAGCAAGGATCACATTGCAGAGCAGATGAATCATTCTAGATTTTACAAGGGTTTGACAAGGACCTAAGCTCTTTCAAATGACCGTGACCAGCCAACTGGTCTGCTATAAGGAGATGCTTTTCCAAAACTGCTAGCAGTCTGCTATTTGGAGTGGAGTTATTTACCTAGAGGTCTGCAATCTGGGTTAATGAGTTACCGGCTATAGGTACCAAGCTCAGATGTGTATAATTTAGCTTATTGTAAAGTCTAGAACTGCCCTGGTACTAGAATTTGAACTGAAGGGGGAAAATAACCTAGATATTTTATATATAGTATGTACATTTAATTATATTACGCTCATTGGAACTGGAGGTAGGTGAACACATATAACTTCAGTGCAGTATCACTGTGACTTAAGTATCACCAATGTAAAGAGTAACATATTTTGAAACAACGGCCCATGCTAAATGTTCTTTGTAATTATTGTGTTGCTTCCCATCCCTAATAATTATGCATGTGATACTGACATCCTATCTTGAATGTCAGTGTTGTTTGTGTTTAATTAAAAAAAGGATAGCAGCAGCTGCTGAGAGCAGTAAACACATGTACAATAGATGTGTACAGATATCTTGTTTTTAGGAAACATTTGATTTCTGTGGATTGTACAGTACAATACACAAGGGTAAATTTGAACAAGATCGCACTGAATCCCACAACAACAACACATGTTGCAAAAAAGAACTCTATGTACAATAATAAAAAAAAAAATGCTTTCCTGTTCCATGAATTGAATGACAAAAGTGTTCTGTTATGACATTTTAGGAGGCATATGTGGGAGCTACTGCTAATCAAGGTCAGTGCATTAGGTCTAGAGACAAAAATGCTATCCCTCTTACACAATTATTAGATCCGGTACCTTTCTGTTTAGAAATGAACCCTTGACAATACCACAATATTTACGCAATTGTTGCACTGATGCTGAGCAAGGTGTATAATTGTGATGCAACACTGTTTCATCACTTAACTTATCATTCCCTTAAGGTCCAAACAAGCCTCTGATTTATCCTTTGTTGCCTTCTGGAAAAAGATCTGGTGACAAACAAACCCAAAGAGCTTTCCATTGTCTTTTATTCTTTACATAACACAGTACAGACCAGAGCTGCGATACATGCATTAGGAAAGTGATCTGAGAAGAGAAGTCAGACTATATTATCATGGTTAAATTAGAACATGCAATGTACTCCTCAGATACAACAGCTCTGGGTAAGTGAGCTGAATATAAAAGGATCAGACTTGCAGGAAGTAGTTCTTTAGGATTCCAGCTGTCTTGACTGCAATTTCCCATCAGAAGATTTACTGCATCTGCTGACATCGGATATTGCCTTTCTTTTAAGGAACTCAGAAGAAAATCTCAGGAAAAAAAAAGAAAAAAAAAAGAAACTGCATAATATTTTTAAATATCATCCTGTTATGTATTTCTAAGCTCCATAGCAACTGTGTTAATTTCCCTTTTCTGTTACTGATGAATTATTAGAAGTGATTTATAGCCATTACACAAGGGATTTTGCAACCAAATGCACCTTAGGAGATGCAGACATTTTTCAATATATTTTTAACACTGGGCAGCATCTCCCCAAATTGATAATTTTCCTCTCTATGTGAGCAAACAAAAATTGCATGCAATTTAAGGGTATTATGAATCTCATACATCAGACTGCAACTGCCCTGTAAACAATCTCTATACTGTAGTTATACAATGTTTAGAAGTTATTACATCTTATTTCAAGACTGATACCCCACTGCTAGGTTAAATGACAAGCTTAATAAGAGCACAAAAAAACAAAAACAAAACTTTATTGTTGACTAATTATTCCCTACCACAAAAAAAGTCTGTTTGGTTGGATTAAAAGACAAAAGGGTAGTTTATTAACCATGCATATCCAAATATTGGGTTTTTCTAATCATGTGAACCATCTACCAACCTTGGAAGAAAATAAACAAGAAAGCTACAACCAGCACCATGCAATGCACTGTAAAAGTATTAACTTTCAGTGCCTTTTTATTTTTTTTAGATGTTGAATTGTGTTATATTTGGTCCAAGCATGAGGCACCTTGGTACTGCCAGCAGTTCTCCTCATTACAAATGCAGTGCAAATACCCCATTCTTTTCCTTGCATGTTTGAATAATTGCCTCTATCGGATCCTAGCCAAATGTACTGCTTCCAAACACAGACGTACAGTACCATGCTGTCAGATGCAGTAGCCTAATAAACCATCTGACTGAGCCCCACAGGGAAAAGACTTCTGCATAGCCGAAGCAGAACTACATTATCCCAGGTAAAGAAGAGCTTAAATAAAAAGGTAGAGAGAGTCCAATTCCAGGGGTAAATAGTGTAGTGAAAAAAGTTGGATAAATTGTGCAAATTCATTAGAACACCCCATTGCTTCTGTTTTGATTCGTCATGCATATGAAATCAAAATCAAACCACTGGAACATTTCTTTTTACAGTGCAGCAATTTTATTTATTTATTTATTTTTTAACATCCTAAAAAATGCCCCAACGATAGGTGACTAAATCAGATAAAACCACAAAATACATAATGCATTGCACTGCAATAGGCTAGATTGATTTTAAACAAATGGATTTCTGCAGGGACTTATTGCCTTGATAATGCCTGTCCTCTTTAACATGCTTAAAAGAAGAAAAGAATGTTATCTCAACCTCCGTCTTAAATTGGCAAGCAGCACGTTACATTTTTTTCACAATAGGACTGAAATAAAATAACACCATTTTCTCAGAAGGGATTAATGAAATGGTAGTTTCACAGGGCACCATCAAAGGTCCTTTGTTATTTCTGGTGTGTAGCAATAATCTCTCCGGATTTCTGCATCTCAGCAGGTGTTCGGCTGTATGCTGATGATGTAGAGAATGATCACTTCTCCCTATATCAGTCAAACAAATCTGTCCAATGTTTAGTTAAAGTCTTGCTAACAATTATTTGTCTACCTACGGTACATTCTTATCTCTGTACATACTTGCATGACCTTAAAAAAAGTTCACATACTGAAATAATCTTACCGTTATCAATTGCAAGGCTTAATTTTTTATTTTTTTTTTGCATTCTTACAGAAAAAAACCAGCAGGGCCTCTCTTTTTTTTGGATTTTATACTAAATTAGCGTGCATATTTTTAATCTTGTTATTGTAAAAAAAAAAACAGAATACAGATCACATTTAGAAACTACAGCTCCTTTTTTAAAAGTAAGTGTGTCTTTTTTTTTTTTTTTAACAACTTCATATTTGGATTTCCCTAAACCTCTTGCAACTGTTCTAGAAAGGGCATTGTCGTTTTTCAAAGGACTGTTTAACATACAGGAATGTTTATAAACTCACACTTCTGAAACAAAAGTCATTTTATTGCAACAAAGCTGGAAACTATTGTTTTTGAAAAAAAGGAATAATGCAGGCAAATCTCTGTAGTGAATATAGGTTGTCAAAAGGTTTTTTGGCTTGTTCAGCAACCTTGTGGCAAAGTAAAATTGATTAAAGAATAAAAAACAAAGGAAAAAAAACTTGAGGATCTGATTAATTTTCATGTCAAACTTTTCAGGTAGGGTTGATTTGGAATACAAGATCAGTTTGGGATTCTTGCATGTTGGATTAAGATTTGGTGCACTTTGAAACGATTCATGACAGATTGATTTTGAATAACAGTTTAGCTTCAATTCTGTATTTTTGCTTTTTGTAATGTGTTTTAATTCTTTAACAAATTGGATAAAGCAAATGCAGAATACTGCATACATGAGAAGAACAGGTACATGTAATTCTACTTTTATTCACAATATGATCTCATTAACTTACTAACAGTTTTTCGTGCATTTTGATTGTCCTTTCGTTATAAAGAACCCCTCAATATAACGATTAACCCCTTAATACATCAAATGGTACAAATTAAAGCAAATACAACAGCTCAATTTAATTTTGTGCCTTCCCATTGTGCTGAATGTGCATTTATATCACTCAAAACTTATGTGCTCCAATGATCACACTGTGAACAGCATGAACAACGTCCTTGGAGGTACATTATCACAGACAGGTTCAATGTTGTGTCTAAGCATGTCTGTTTATAATTATCAGTACACTAAACCTACCTCTCCTTGGTCTATTAACAAAGCCTGAAAAGTCAACTTAAAAAGTACAGGCAATATATATTACTGGAATAAAGCATGATTCATTGAATCATTTACTAAATATTACACAATCACCAGGCTCATAATAGAAAGGCAGGCTTCAGTCACTATATTTATAACAACTCAAGAACAAAATGTTGATTTCAAACTTTGTGCAATGAGAAGAGGTTAAGCTAAAACACTGCAAGTTTGTACCTAGTCTTTAATCAAAAACGGCGAAAACAAACAAATGTCAACAGCCCAAATAATTGTGTCATATTACTGCATCCATGAAATACAGCTGCATGATCATTTTATCCCGGAACACACTGATGTGTTACAATACCAATAGTAAGCCTTTAAGCTTTGTTAGTTTTTTTTTTCATTAAAAGAATATGTATATTAAGTTTTATTTAACTCGCATTGTGAGATTTTAAATACAGTACCACACTGTAGCAAAAATACCTTAGAAAATGATTGCATGGATGAGAGTCTTACTTTAATGTTAGTAGGTTCTAAACTGATGTTTCAATCTTTCTTTGACATTACATCAAACATACAGTACAACCATCATATCAACAAATTGTTATTTTACTTAAAACACATTTTTATTGATTGCCGCCGAGAGTAGTTTCCAGCTGCAGGTCAAGTTAGTCATTGTTAAGAACAACTGCTGAATGAAGAATACACACACTTAAGAATGGATAGGTCTTTCTCTCTTTATGAAGCTAATATGAAATTGTTTTTTTAAAGACTTGGTGAAATAAATTCCTGTAGGCATCCCTTTTCCACCACTGTGCTTTAAGCTATAATGTAAGTTGCATTTGAGTTTGGCCATTCATCTCCCCAAAGCTCTTGTTTGAAGTTTGAGGGAAGCAAAGCCCACAGAAGTAGAAAATCAATGCTGGTATGATAATTAATTATTTTCCCACTTTGTGCTGGAGTCCAAAGTGAGATAAAAGAAGACCACTCACTGTGCAGATAACAGCCAGGGGCAGCATATGAAGCATAGATTGCCAATATCTAAGCACTAATGCGATTTGATCTAGTAGATACCAGTGTAACGCTATGGATTTCAGAGTCACGAACACTAGGCAAAGAAACTTTACCGTTATCTCTCTAAACAGAGCTGTCCAATATAATTAGCATAACCTAATTTAATTGAAATGATCATAATTTAATAATTGGATTTACAATAAATGTGTTATTAACAACATGTTTCACACAATATGACTTAATTGTATAATGTCATTGCAATTACAGGCCCATTGAAATGTCTAAGTAATAACAGTTTAGTTATATTGTCATTCCAAGCAACAAGACCAAGTAAACTGACATGATCAAAGGGTCTCGCATTTTATTAAGTAATCGAGCTGGATCTCTGAATCTCCTAGTTCCTAATCAGAAAGGCCCACCATCAAATCAAAAGTCTGCCTCCATCAGACTGTGTGGTTCAGAACCGATTTCACTGCAATAAAGCTAGTTCTGGACATCTTGTGTAACTCTGATAAATGGTAGCAGGCTTCCTGTGCACCACTGGCACTGCAGCATGCATTTAAGAAGAAAACAACTGTTGCTCGTTTAAAGATTACATGTTCAGTAAGTGTTGTGCCAGGCAGTGCATCGATTATCTTTAAGTAACAATGCAACACATATTATTCTAAATTCAGCAGATTAATTAAAAACAAAATCAAAACAAATCAGTTTGGTTTAAGTAAGCCTGATGATTAAAGGAATATGTAAGCTTAATGGATGAGACACAATTGTGTCCTATCTAGGTACAGCTTACACAATGCTTTTTTTTTTCTTTTTAAATGTAAATTGTAGTTGTATATGTATGTGTTGTATGTGAATTATTAATGAGCAACATTTGTTATTTAAATACGACATCAAAGCAAGCACAATTTTAATGCTCTCACACTCCAAATGCATTCTTTTGATCTGCTTTTGTCACGACCCAGGTGAGAAATCTAGAGCACACGTCTGGTTACAAATATAAAAAAAAAAAAATTAAATTAACCTTTTGAATTTAGAAAATAAATTACGAGTAGTATGTAACATTACCCTTCATGTAGACTGTTCTGTACTGCTTTAAAAAAAAAAAAAAAATGTTCTCTATGTCCTCCCTTAGCTTCCTTCAACTTTAATTGACTGCCCCTTGCTAATGCTATAATTTACATCCCTAAGAGAGCTGTGATCTCCTTGTGATAACCATACCCTTCTTTCTGCCTGTCTAATTCATCCCCTCCGAGGATATACATCAAGGACTGGCATGCAGAATCCCAGTGACCTTCAGACACACTGTAAGACATTGACCACAATCTCTCTTTCTCAGCAGATTTGGGCTCACTCTCAGCTGGGCTGTCTTCCCAGGCAATTACCCATTTTTTCCTTGTTGATTAATTAAACAGATCTGCTGACTCCACCTGTCTGTGCTGTATGCTGGAGCATCATAATCCTGCTATTAACTAAAGGAATGAGAAACAAATACATCTAAAGGTGCAAAACCGTTCAACTGAGCAATATTATTACTGGCTTCTTTGCCAGTATGCAGTAGCTATGAAGCTGCAGCGTAATGTTCAGTAGTAACTCTGTTTTGAACCTCTACTAAAAGTTACATTAAGACAAAAAATATTTCCACTAGTTTAGGAGCTTTAAAAAAATGTGTCATCTTTGAACTGTGTGCAATATCAACATTCTGTCTTCCTGATACATAAAAAAGCAAATGATGTGGAAAAAAAGCTACGAAGGTAGCATTTGTCTCCCGATAAAGAAGCAAGACAGCCAGATCATAGTGGGTTGATGTATCTAGTGTTATTGCATTAGCAAGTATTGGTTCCATCATCATGGACATTTTTCTAACGTGCCCATTCATACACTTGTTTTAAGGAATACACACACACACACACACACAGACATGTTTATAAACATTCCCGTATGTTAAAAACAGAAAAGACACACTTTTTTTAAAAAAAAAAGAGCTGTAGTTTATAAATGTGATCTGTATTCTGTTTTATTTTTTTTGCCTGCTAGTTTAGTATAAAATCCAAAAAAAGCGAGGCCCGGCTGTTTGTTTCTGTAAGAATGCAAAAAATTAAAAAATTAAGCCTTGCAATCGATAACGCCTGCTAAAACAGCTTGACTTAGGAGCCCCTAGCAGGGATTCAGAGCTAAGAGTCGTACTGTTAGTCTCTGATATACCTTATGAGGTTTGTTTCAAATTAGGCAGTTTGTTCTTCAGTGGCATCATACATTTATCACAGCACAACCAGAGGCTCCATATTAAAAATAATATTAGCATTTCACAATGAGGATTACTCTGTAATCTGTTTCAGCTTAGTGGGCCCTGCCAATGCAAAAGTCTTTATTTTCATCTATTGAATGATATTAAGCTCTTAGTCAAATAACTAGAACATTCTTATTTTTAAGAGATTAAGCTAGAGCATCCTACACTAACTCTCTTCTCTGCAGAGGCATTTAAATATGATGCATGCACAACGCAGAAGAACCATTACTGGAGACATAATATTATAACAAACTCTTGTACTGCATTACCTGTGTATTGTATAATAATTAATGTACTAGAAGCTATTAAGACCTGAAGCTTTCAAAAAAATTTCTATAAACTCAGCAGGCCTCTCAAGGAATCCCAGTTAACAAATGCAATATGTAAATTGACACAGACGACACAAACCGTACCAACTTGAAGCACTGAAAGTTAATCAGGAAAACAAGCCTTTTATCATTGGATAGAAGCTTTGAGACCAACAACTGATTACCCAGAATTCCTTACTGTGATGCTATGGTCTATGTCTCTGCTGGATTCAATAAACAAAACTTTTTGCTCTATAGATTCCTCCAAAGAGACCTATTATGCAATAAATATACATCTGTAGCTAAAACATCCCCTCTCTTTCATTTCATGCACACACAGTGACATTCTTTTCTTTGACAGAAAAGCAAAAACCAGACATTCAGAAATATAGGCAGGAGTTTATGCAACTCTGCTTGTGTCGCAAGTATCTTGCATATAGTATATTTTCAAGTCCCTCAAAGTTAAAAGGGTTGGAGGGAAATTAATACATTTAGAAGACAATAGCAGCATTTTTTTCAAATTAGCACGTACAGTTGGATTTGCACATTCATAGCTCCTTCTGTAAATCTGCCTCTTATCAGACACAAAGTTTAGCTGGACTCACGGAATGATGTGTAGAATTCTTGAAGAGTTAAATGCCCATCATTGTTGTAGTCGTCATATCTCAGCAGGTCTTGCAGTGTACACTCCAGCAGGTCATCTTCCAGATGATCCCTTACTGATATCTACAAGGGATAAACCAGAGCTTGCTCCTTACACTGGATGTGTCATAAATATTCAATGAATATTTGTAACCCCAGAGAAACAAACATTTGTTCCCCCCCCCCTCCTTCTATGCATGCCTGTTATTTATGCTATTTTTATGTAGATTACGCATATATAAAGCTAGTAAATGCGAGCAGTATTTGCAAGCTGTTACCATGTACTATTGTAGGTGAGACTCAGAGGAGACTGAATGGTACAAGTTTCGATTTAGGGTTTGGGATAGGATTAGTCTGGTCTTCAAATTAAGGTTTTAGTTAAATGCATGGATATAGACTTATCTGCAAAGAAAGATTACTGTGTTACAAAAATAAATATGAAAAAGTAAAATATATAACTCTGAGACAAAAATCTAGAATTAACAGATAATATAGATTGACACTTTATGGTCACTAGCACCAAGAAATCAATTCCTACAAGGGCATAAATCTCACTTTCAGGTGCAGACACCTGAATAATTTGGAGATTTATTTCAGCTTGTTCATCTATTATAATGATTGATAAAGTCCAGGGAATCTCTTGTTCAAATTGGGGTTAATTCTCAGTTGGTTAAAAAAAAAAAAAAATAAAAAAAGACCATGGATCAGTGACTACACGTCTCCGCCCTCCATATATAATCATATTGAATAAAGTAACTATTTATGCATGTCTAAGCGATGACAATTGTATAATTTCATCACATGCATCATTTATAAAAGCAATATGCTTAGATAGACAAAACGAATGCATCTTCACAATGCTGCTTTCCAGCCACTTGAAGGAACTATTCTCCCAAGAGGCTGGCTGCACTATATTCCATTTACACTCTGAATAGATGTGTAATGCTCACCGTCATTTAATTCTCACCTGAGCCAGTTCTTCGCTGCCTATGCACCCATCAGCGTTGAGATCCAAGTATTTGAACATCTTCTCCACTACGTGGGTCCGTTGGGACATTCTGTTTCCTTGGACAGCCCCATGTTGATTGGACTGCTTGGCCTGAAGGTCTAGAAGCATGTTCTTTAGCCTGTTGTACTCCGCCATTGTGCATGTATTACCTGTAAAAATAAATAAATAAATAAATGTGGACCAGCATTTACAGTGGCTTGCGAAAGTATTGACCCCCCTTGGCATTTTTTCTACAGGGAAATTCTTGAGGGAAACCTGTTTCAGTCTTCCAGAGATTTGAGACTGGGACGGAGGTTCACCTTCCAGCAGGACAATGACCCTAAGCATATTGCTAAAGCAACACTCAAGTGGTTTAAGGGGAAACATTTAAATGTCTTGGAATGGCCTAGTCAAAGCTCAGACCTCAATCCAATTGAGAATCTGTGGTATGACTTAAAGATTGCTGTACACCAATGGAACCCATCCAACTTGAAGGAGCTGGAGAAGTTTTGCCTTGAAGAATGGGCAAAAATCCCAGTGGCTAGATGTGCCAAGCTTATAGATACATACCCCAAGAGACTTGCAGCTGTAATTGCTGCAAAAGGTGGCTCTACAAAGTATTGACTTTGGGGGGGGGGGTGAATACTTATGCACGCTCATGTTTTCTGTTTTTTTGTCTTATTTCTTGTTTGTTTCACAATAAAAAATATTTTGCATCTGCAAAGTGGTAGGCATGTTGTGTAAATCAAATGATACAAACCCCCAAAAAATCCATTTTAATTCCAGGTTGTAAGGCAACAAAATAGGAAAAATGCCAAGGGGGGTACTTTCGCAAGCCACTGTACATATAGCTGAGTGACTACTCATTTCTCTCTGGAATCTGACAACAGTGCATTATGACTTAAGCATTCCTTGATATTTGGAACTTCAAAGTAAAACATGCAGCTAATAAAATCCTAAGCCTCTTATAACAGCCGAAAGCAATTTAACATAATTTACAGACTGTCTATTCTCACTGTGGATTAGAAATGCCGGTTGTGTTTCTATACCTAATCCTACATTATTATATGTGAGAACATTGCTAAAAGAAAGGTTAAGGGAGAAAAAGCATCTTTAAATGAGGAATGGTAAGTGCTTAATTGTAATGAACCAGTCTGACTTCAAATCCAGTTATGCAAAATATACAGTAAGCGGCCCCATGCTGAAGCTCACAGAACAAAGGCATAGATACAGAGTGTCTTATGTTCTGTGGAAATACCTCTCATTTTTATTCCAGAGTGTACCCCATATTTGTTCCATTGTGTTTAATTCTTTACATAAAAAGTGCCCATTAGATGTCCAACACAGCATTTTTCTATACCATCAAAATGCTTCAAGAAATAAATGCACTGACACCTTTATGGTATCATAGAGCAGGTGCTGTGCATTCAAAGCCTGTACAATCGTATTACCCGGATCTTGTTCTTATCCAGTTTGTGTCAAACCAAGCCAGCTTCATGCAGCATTTTGTCAGATCTGAACAGGGGCTGCAATGCAGACACTGCTACTGTATGGGGTTTTGCTCTTCTTCTAAAACATGTGCTTGTTGTACATCAGCAGTGCAGCTCAGATGCATTATCAGAAAATGTCACAACCTCCGAGTTCAGCTTCTCATACATGTTGATACTGTTAACAGAGTTTTCTTTTTTTAATGACTTTCAACATTTCTGTAATTGAATTGCTGTTTCCCTTTTTCTTTTTTTTTTACTACAAGTGACTTCCTTCACTTCTTACTTTGAGAACACTGTAGCATCAGAACAATTCATTGCACTTGGCATTTAGTTGCATCATCTGGCTAATAAATTATTGATAATCCTGTCAGTGAGCATGGAGTGGGATTCAATTTCCAAGTCAAAACTTGGTAATAAACTACATCTATCAAACCTATGTTCTATGAGAAAGGTCAATGGTGATTCAGATTAAGTTGTTATGACACATCATTAATCTGGCTCCTTCAATTATCTGCTCATTGGAGAAGGCTCATATCCTCGCACACATATCCTGCTTTTCAATACATTGTGGCTGGCAATTACAGCAAGGTCTCCGCTAAATCCTTTTTAATGCTTCCCCCTCAGCATCAGAGGATAAGGGCTTTGAAAGTTCAGCAAATGTGCATCAAAAGGAATACTTCTTAAGAAGTTTGAATGCACTGATTAAGTAGCCACATCCTAGAAAGTATTGTAGTGTGTTACAGGTGGAGATAGGGACTAATAAATATGCGGTCCATATTAACTAAAAACAGTTTTATATAATCAATAAATATTTCTATATACAGTACACACACACACACACACACACATATATATATATATATATATATATATATATATATATATATATATATATATATCCACACACACAATAATATGTGATTTCATATTACTCTGCTTCACACTCTCCACTGGCTACCTATCTCTGTTCACATTCAATTTAAGACCCTTGCTCTTGCCTATCGCTCTATTCATCATACTGCCCCTTCCTATCTCCAATCCCTTGTGCTTCTTTATATTGTCTCTCCTTCTCTGTTCATCCTCTACTGGAAAACTTGTTATATCTTCTCTTCACTCTCCTTCCTGCTGTGTCGCTCCTTCTAATCCCTTGTTCCCTTGTTCAGTCTTTTATTGTTTTTTGCCACCTTCTCAAAACCCATTTATTCATCCTTTATTTGTAAATTCTATTTGTTATATATATATATATAATATATATATATATATATATATATATATATATATATATGTGTGTGTGTGTGTGTGTGTTTGTTTTGCATTTTTATTGCCTGTAAATTTATATATTTTTCTTTTATATTTTGTTTCATTTTCTGTAAGTCACTTTGGATAAAAGCTTCTGCTAAATAATAATAATAATAATAATAATAATAATAATAATAAAATACAGGTCTCCAGTTTCTCTTAACAGTCAATGTTTTAATGAATACCATCAGATACTGTAAATTTTGTGTTTTTCACTAGGCTTTCTGGCTTTTTGTTTTTTTAATGTCAAACACAAATACCCTTCTAAAGAAACTGGGCTCCACTGAACTGTCTGTGAAGAACTGAGGCTCAATTACCCTCTTGTTTTGTAAGCACTGTACATGTGTGCAATACTCAGCTAAGGTCCCGGATATACCATGTTATCCGAACAAGGAGAGATAAGCTGGGCAAACCACTGGAGACTACTGTAACGCTTTTATTGATTTACTCGCCCTCTCTGTCATTACATATAGTATAGACA